>NW_026561976.1:0-41924 GCF_028858705.1 Grus americana
TTTTTGGAGTTTTGAGGGTGAAGTGTGATTTTGGCCGAGGGTAGAGTGACGTAAGGTGCTATGTCGAGGCCTTGCTCGGCTCGGCGAGCCCGCAGCCCCCAATGCTGAGTGGTGCTGTGCGAGGGCAACCAAGGGAGGTTTGAGGCCTGGCACGCGTTTTTGGTCTGGCACCTTTGGCCTGGGAGCTAGGGGCTCGACGTTTGGAGTTTTGAGGTGAATGCTGATTTTGGCCGAGGGTAGAGTGACGTAAGGTGCTATGTCGAGGCCTTGCTCGTCTCGGCGAGCCCGCAGCCCCAGTGTGAATTGTGCTGTGCGAGGGCCACCAAGGGAGGTTTGAGGCCAGGCACGCGTTTTGGGTCTGGCACCTTTGGCCTGGGAGCAGGGGCTCGACGTTTGGAGTTTTGAGGGTGAATGCTGATTTTTGGCCGAGGGTAGAGTGACGTAAGGTGCTATGTCGAGGCCTTGCTCGTCTCGGCGAGCCCGCAGCCCCAGTGTGAGTGGGGCTGTGCGAGGGCCACCAAGGGAGGTTTGAGGCCAGGCACGCGTTGTGGGTCTGGCACCTTTGGCCTGGGAGCAGGGGCTCGACGTTTGGAGATTTGAGGGTGAATGCTGATTTTGGCCGAGGGTAGAGTGACGTAAGGTGCTATGTCGAAGGTGCTATGTCGAGGCCTTGCTCGTCTCGGCGAGCCCGCAGCCCCAGTGTGAGTGGTGCTGTGCGAGGGCCACCAAGGGAGGTTTGAGGCCAGGCACGCGTATTGGGTCTGGCACCTTTGGCCTGGGAGCAGGGGCTCGACGTTTGGAGTTTTAGGGTGAATGCTGATTTTGGCCGAGGGTAGAGTGACGTAAGGTGCTATGTCGAGGCCTTGCTCGGCTCGGCGAGCCCGCAGCCCCCAGTGTGAATGGGGCTGTGCGAGGGCCACCAAGGGAGGTTTGAGGCCAGGCAGGCGTTTTGGGTCTGGCACCTTTGGCCTGGGAGCAGGGGCTCGACGTTTGGAGTTTTTGAGGGTGAATGCTGATTTTGGCCGAGGGTAGAGTGACGTAAGGTGCTATGTCGAGGCCTTGCTCGTCTCGGCGAGCCCGCAGCCCCAATGTGAGTGGGGCTGTGCGAGGGCCACCAAGGGAGGTTTGAGGCCAGGCACGCGTTTTGGGTCTGGCACCTTTGGCCTGGGAGCAGGGGGCTCGACGTTTGGAGTTTTGAGGGTGAATGGTGATTTTGGCCGAGGGTAGAGTGACGTAAGGTGCTATGTCGAGGCCTTGCTCGTCTCGGCGAGCCCGCAGCCCCAGTGTGAGTGGTGCTGTGCGAGTGCCACCAAGGGAGGTTTGAGGCCAGGCACGCGTTTTGGGTCTGGCACCTTTGGCCTGGGAGCAGGGGCTCGACGTTTGGAGTTTTTGAGGGTGAATGGTGATTTTGGCCGAGGGTAGAGTGCGTAAGGTGCTATGTCGAGGCCTTGCTCGTCTCGGCGAGCCCGCAGCCCCAGTGTGAGTGGTGCTGTGCGAGGGCCAGCAAGGGAGGTTTGAGGCCAGGCACGCGTTTTGGGTCTGGCACCTTTGGCCTGGGAGCAGGGGCTCGACGTTTGGAGTTTTGAGGGTGAATGGTGATTTTGGCCGAGGGTAGAGTGACGTAAGGTGCTATGTCGAGGCCTTGCTCGTCTCGGCGAGCCCGCAGCCCCAGTGTGAATGGGGCTGTGCGAGGGCCACCAAGGGAGGTTTGAGGCCAGGCACGCGTTTTGGGTCTGGCACCTTTGGACTGGGAGCAGGGGCTCGACGTTTGGAGTTTTGAGGGTGATTGCTGATTTTGGCCGAGGGTAGAGTGACGTAAGGTGCTATGTCGAGGCCTTGCTCGTCTTGGCGAGCCCGCAGCCCCAGTGTGAGTGGTGCTGTGCGAGGGCCACCAAGGGAGGTTTGAGGCCAGGCACGCGATTTGGGTCTGGCACCTTTGGCCTGGGAGCAGGGGGCTCGACGTTTGGAGTTTTGAGGGTGAATGGTGATTTTGGCCGAGGGTAGAGTGACGTAAGGTGCTATGTCGAGGCCTTGCTCGTCTCGGCGAGCCCGCAGCCCCAGTGTGAGTGGTGCTGTGCGAGGGCCACCAAGGGAGGTTTGAGGCCAGGCACGCGTTTTGGGTCTGGCACCTTTGGCCTGGGAGCAGGGGCTCGACGTTTGGAGTTTTGAGGGTGAATGGTGATTTTGGCCGAGGGTAGTGACGTAAGGTGCTATGTCGAGGCCTTGCTCGTCTCGGCGAGCCCGCAGCCCCAATGTGAGTGGGGCTGTGCGAGGGCCACCAAGGGAGGTTTGAGGCCAGGCACGCGTTTTGGGTCTGGCACCTTTGGCCTGGGAGCAGGGGCTCGACGTTTGCAGTTTGGAGCGTGAGGGCTGATTTTGGCCGAGGGTAGAGTGACGTAAGGTGCTACGTTGAGCCCTTGCTCGTCTCGGCGAGCCCGCAGCCCCATTGTGAGTGGGGCTGTGCGAGGGCCACCAAGGGAGGTTTGAGGCCAGGCACGCGTTTTGGGTCTGGCACCTTTGGCCTGGGAGCAGGGGCTCGACGTTTGGAGTTTTGAGTGTGAATGCTGATTTTGGCCGAGGGTAGAGTGACGTAAGGTGCTATGTCGAGGCCTTGCTCGGCTCGGCGAGCCCGCAGCCCCAGTGTGAGTGGGGCTGTGCGAGGGCCACCAAGGGAGGTTTGAGGCCAGGCACGCGTTTTGGGTCTGGCACCTTTGGCCTGGGAGCAGGGGCTCGACGTTTGGAGTTTTTGAGGGTGAATGGTGATTTGGCCGAGGGTAGAGTGACGTAAGGTGCTATGTCGAGGCCTTGCTCGTCTCGGCGAGCCCGCAGCCCCCAATGTGAATGGGGCTGTGCGAGGGCCACCAAGGGAGGTTTGAGGCCAGGCACGCGTTTTGGGGCAGGCACCTTTGGCCTGGGAGCAGGGGCTCGACGTTTGGAGTTTTGAAGGGTGAATGCTGATTTTGGCCGAGGGTAGAGTGACGTAAGGTGCTATGTCGAGGCCTTGCTCGTCTCGGCGAGCCCGCAGCCCCAGTGTGAGTGGGGCTGTGCGAGGGCCACCAAGGGAGGTTTGAGGCCAGGCACGCGTTTTGGGTCTGGCACCTTTGGCCTGGGAGCAGGGGCTCGACGTTTGGAGTTTTGAGGGTGAATGCTGATTTTGGCCGAGGGTAGAGTGACGTAAGGTGCTATGTCGAGGCCTTGCTCGTCTCGGCGAGCCCGCAGCCCCAGTGTGAATGGTGCTGTGCGAGGGCCACCAAGGGAGGTTTGAGGGCCAGGCACGCGTTTTGGGTCTGGCACCTTTGGCCTGGGAGCAGGGGCTCGACGTTTGGAGTTTTGAGGGTGAATGGTGATTTTGGCCGAGGGTAGAGTGACGTAAGGTGCTATGTCGAGGCCTTGCTCGTCTCGGCGAGCCCGCAGCCCCAATGTGAATGGGGCTGTGCGAGGGCCACCAAGGGAGGTTTGAGGCCAGGCACGCGTTTTGGGTCTGGCACCTTTGGCCTGGGAGCAGGGGCTCGACGTTTGGAGTTTTGAGGGTGAATGCTGATTTTGGCCGAGGGTAGAGTGACGTAAGGTGCTATGTCGAGGCCTTGCTCGTCTCGGCGATCCCGCAGCCCCAATGTGAGTGGTGCTGTGCGAGGGCCACCAAGGGAGGTTTGGGCCAGGCACGCGTTTTGGGTCTGGCACCTTTGGCCTGGGAGCAGGGGCTCGACGTTTGGAGTTTTGAGGGTGAATGCTGATTTTGGCCGAGGGTAGAGTGACGTAAGGTGCTATGTCGAGGCCTTGCTCGTCTCGGCGAGCCCGCAGCCCCAGTGTGAGAGGGGCTGTGCGAGGGCCACCAAGGGAGGTTTGAGGCCAGGCACGCGTTTTGGGTCTGGCACCTTTGGCCTGGGGAGCAGGGGCTCGACGTTTGGAGTTTTGAGGGTGAATGCTGATTTTGGCCGAGGGTAGAGTGACGTAAGGGGCTATGTCGAGGCCTTGCTCGTCTCGGCGAGCCCGCAGCCCCAATGTGAGTGGTGCTGTGCGAGGGCCACCAAGGGAGGTTTGAAGGCCAGGCACGCGTTTTGGGTCTGGCACCTTTGGCCTGGGAGCAGGGGGCTCGACGTTTGGAGTTTTGAGGGTGAATGCTGATTTTGGCCGAGGGTAGAGTGACGTAAGGTGCTATGTCGAGGCCTTGCTCGTCTCGGCGAGCCCGCAGCCCCCAGTGTGAGTGGTGCTGTGCGAGGGCCACCAAGGGAGGTTTGAGGCCAGGCACGCGTTTTGGGTCTGGCACCTTTGGCCTGGGAGCAGGGGCTCGACGATTGGAGTTTTGAGGGTGAATGCTGATTTTGGCCGAGGGTAGAGTGACGTAAGGTGCTATGTCGAGGCCTTGCTCGTCTCGGCGAGCCCGCAGCCCCAATGTGAATGGTGCTGTGCGAGGGCCACCAAGGGAGGTTTGAGGCCAGGCACGCGTTTTGGTCTGGCACCTTTGGCCTGGGAGCAGGGGCTCGACGTTTGGAGTTTTGAGGGTGAATGGTGATTTTTGGCCGAGGGTAGAGTGACGTAAGGTGCTATGTCGAGGCCTTGCTCGGCTCGGCGTGCCCGCAGCCCCAGTGTGAAGGGTGCTGTGCGAGGGCCACCAAGGGAGGTTTGAGGCCAGGCACGCGTTTGGGGTCTGGCACCTTTGGCCTGGGAGCAGGGGCTCGACGTTTGGAGTTTTGAGGGTGAATGCTGATTTTGGCCGAGGGTAGAGTGACGTAAGGTGCTATGTCGTGGCCTTGCTCGTCTCGGCGAGCCCGCAGCCCCAATGTGAATGGGGCTGTGCGAGGGCCACCAAGGGAGGTTTGAGGCCTGGCAGGCGTTTTGGGTCTGGCACCTTTGGCCTGGGAGCAGGGGCTCGACGTTTGGAGTTTTGAGGGTGAATGGTGATTTTGGCCGAGGGTAGAGTGACGTAAGGTGCTATGTCGAGGCCTTGCTCGTCTCGGCGAGCCCGCAGCCCCAGTGTGAGTGGGGCTGTGCGAGGGCCACCAAGGGAGGTTTGAGGCCAGGCACGCGTTTTGGGTCTGGCACCTTTGGCCTGGGAGCAGGGGCTCGACGTTTGGAGTTTTGAGGGTGAATGGTGATTTTGGCCGAGGGTAGAGTGACGTAAGGTGCTATGTCGAGGCCTTGCTCGTCTCGGCGAGCCCGCAGCCCCAATGTGAGTGGGCTGTGCGAGGGCCACCAAGGGAGGTTTGAGGCCAGGCACGCGTTTTGGGTCTGGCACCTTTGGCCTGGGAGCAGGGGCTCGACGTTTGGAGTTTTGAGGGTGAATGCTGATTTTGGCCGAGGGTAGAGTGACGTAAGGTGCTATGTCGAGGCCTTGCTCGTCTCGGCGAGCCCGCAGCCCCAGTGTGAGTGGGGCTGTGCGAGGGCCACCAAGGGAGGTTTGAGGCCAGGCACGCGTTTTGGGTCTGGCACCTTTGGCCTGGGAGCAGGGGCTCGACGTTTGGAGTTTTGAGGGTGAATGGTGATTTTGGCCGAGGGTAGAGTGACGTAAGGTGCTATGTCGAGGCCTTGCTCGTCTCGGCGAGCCCGCAGCCCCAATGTGAGTGGGGCTGTGCGAGGGCCACCAAGGGAGGTTTGAGGCCAGGCACGCGTTTTGGGTCTGGCACCTTTGGCCTGGGAGCAGGGGCTCGACGTTTGGAGTTTTGAGGGTGAATGGTGATTTTGGCCGAGGGTAGAGTGACGTAAGGTGCTATGTCGAGGCCTTGCTCGTCTCGGCGAGCCCGCAGCCCCAGTGTGAGTGGTGCTGTGCGAGGGCCACCAAGGGAGGTTTGAGGCCAGGCACGCGTTTTGGGTCTGGCACCTTTGGCCTGGGAGCAGGGGCTCGACGTTTGGAGTTTTGAGGGTGAATGGTGATTTTGGCCGAGGGTAGAGTGACGTAAGGTGCTATGTCGAGGCCTTGCTCGTCTCGGCGAGCCCGCAGCCCCAGTGTGAATGGGCTGTGCGAGGGCCACCAAGGGAGGTTTGAGGCCAGGCACGCGTTTTGGGTCTGGCACCTTTGGCCTGGGAGCAGGGGCTCGACGTTTGGAGTTTTGAGGGTGAATGGTGATTTTGGCCGAGGGTAGAGTGACGTAAGGTGCTATGTCGAGGCCTTGCTCGTCTCGGCGAGCCCGCAGCCCCAATGTGAATGGTGCTGTGCGAGGGCCACCAAGGGAGGTTTGAGGCCAGGCACGCGTTTTGGGTCTGGCACCTTTGGCCTGGGAGCAGGGGCTCGACGTTTGGAGTTTTGAGGGTGAATGGTGATTTTGGCCGAGGGTAGAGTGACGTAAGGTGCTATGTCGAGGCCTTGCTCGTCTCGGCGAGCCCGCAGCCCCAATGTGAATGGGGCTGTGCGAGGGCCACCAAGGGAGGTTTGAGGCCAGGCACGCGTTTTGGGTCTGGCACCTTTGGCCTGGGAGCAGGGGCTCGACGTTTGGAGTTTTGAGGGTGAATGGTGATTTTGGCCGAGGGTAGAGTGACGTAAGGTGCTATGTCGAGGCCTTGCTCGTCTCGGCGAGCCCGCAGCCCCAGTGTGAGTGGGGCTGTGCGAGGGCCACCAAGGGAGGTTTGAGGCCAGGCACGCGTTTTGGGTCTGGCACCTTTGGCCTGGGAGCAGGGGCTCGACGTTTGGAGTTTTGAGGGTGAATGGTGATTTTGGCCGAGGGTAGAGTGACGTAAGGTGCTATGTCGAGGCCTTGCTCGTCTCGGCGAGCCCGCAGCCCCAGTGTGAATGGGGCTGTGCGAGGGCCACCAAGGGAGGTTTGAGGCCAGGCACGCGTTTTGGGTCTGGCACCTTTGGCCTGGGAGCAGGGGCTCGACGTTTGGAGTTTTGAGGGTGAATGGTGATTTTGGCCGAGGGTAGAGTGACGTAAGGTGCTATGTCGAGGCCTTGCTCGTCTCGGCGAGCCCGCAGCCCCAGTGTGAATGGGGCTGTGCGAGGGCCACCAAGGGAGGTTTGAGGCCAGGCACGCGTTTTGGGTCTGGCACCTTTGGCCTGGGAGCAGGGGCTCGACGTTTGGAGTTTTGAGGGTGAATGGTGATTTTGGCCGAGGGTAGAGTGACGTAAGGTGCTATGTCGAGGCCTTGCTCGTCTCGGCGAGCCCGCAGCCCCAATGTGAGTGGGCTGTGCGAGGGCCACCAAGGGAGGTTTGAGGCCAGGCACGCGTTTTGGGTCTGGCACCTTTGGCCTGGGAGCAGGGGCTCGACGTTTGGAGTTTTGAGGGTGAATGGTGATTTTGGCCGAGGGTAGAGTGACGTAAGGTGCTATGTCGAGGCCTTGCTCGTCTCGGCGAGCCCGCAGCCCCAGTGTGAGTGGGGCTGTGCGAGGGCCACCAAGGGAGGTTTGAGGCCAGGCACGCGTTTTGGGTCTGGCACCTTTGGCCTGGGAGCAGGGGCTCGACGTTTGGAGTTTTGAGGGTGAATGGTGATTTTGGCCGAGGGTAGAGTGACGTAAGGTGCTATGTCGAGGCCTTGCTCGTCTCGGCGAGCCCGCAGCCCCAATGTGAATGGGGCTGTGCGAGGGCCACCAAGGGAGGTTTGAGGCCAGGCACGCGTTTTGGGTCTGGCACCTTTGGCCTGGGAGCAGGGGCTCGACGTTTGGAGTTTTGAGGGTGAATGGTGATTTTGGCCGAGGGTAGAGTGACGTAAGGTGCTATGTCGAGGCCTTGCTCGTCTCGGCGAGCCCGCAGCCCCAGTGTGAGTGGGGCTGTGCGAGGGCCACCAAGGGAGGTTTGAGGCCAGGCACGCGTTTTGGGTCTGGCACCTTTGGCCTGGGAGCAGGGGCTCGACGTTTGGAGTTTTGAGGGTGAATGGTGATTTTGGCCGAGGGTAGAGTGACGTAAGGTGCTATGTCGAGGCCTTGCTCGTCTCGGCGAGCCCGCAGCCCCAGTGTGAGTGGGGCTGTGCGAGGGCCACCAAGGGAGGTTTGAGGCCAGGCACGCGTTTTGGGTCTGGCACCTTTGGCCTGGGAGCAGGGGCTCGACGTTTGGAGTTTTGAGGGTGAATGGTGATTTTGGCCGAGGGTAGAGTGACGTAAGGTGCTATGTCGAGGCCTTGCTCGTCTCGGCGAGCCCGCAGCCCCAGTGTGAGTGGTGCTGTGCGAGGGCCACCAAGGGAGGTTTGAGGCCAGGCACGCGTTTTGGGTCTGGCACCTTTGGCCTGGGAGCAGGGGCTCGACGTTTGGAGTTTTGAGGGTGAATGGTGATTTTGGCCGAGGGTAGAGTGACGTAAGGTGCTATGTCGAGGCCTTGCTCGTCTCGGCGAGCCCGCAGCCCCAATGTGAGTGGGGCTGTGCGAGGGCCACCAAGGGAGGTTTGAGGCCAGGCACGCGTTTTGGGTCTGGCACCTTTGGCCTGGGAGCAGGGGCTCGACGTTTGGAGTTTTGAGGGTGAATGGTGATTTTGGCCGAGGGTAGAGTGACGTAAGGTGCTATGTCGAGGCCTTGCTCGTCTCGGCGAGCCCGCAGCCCCAGTGTGAGTGGTGCTGTGCGAGGGCCACCAAGGGAGGTTTGAGGCCAGGCACGCGTTTTGGGTCTGGCACCTTTGGCCTGGGAGCAGGGGCTCGACGTTTGGAGTTTTGAGGGTGAATGGTGATTTTGGCCGAGGGTAGAGTGACGTAAGGTGCTATGTCGAGGCCTTGCTCGTCTCGGCGAGCCCGCAGCCCCAGTGTGAGGGGCTGTGCGAGGGCCACCAAGGGAGGTTTGAGGCCAGGCACGCGTTTTGGGTCTGGCACCTTTGGCCTGGGAGCAGGGGCTCGACGTTTGGAGTTTTGAGGGTGAATGGTGATTTTGGCCGAGGGTAGAGTGACGTAAGGTGCTATGTCGAGGCCTTGCTCGTCTCGGCGAGCCCGCAGCCCCAATGTGAGTGGTGCTGTGCGAGGGCCACCAAGGGAGGTTTGAGGCCAGGCACGCGTTTTGGGTCTGGCACCTTTGGCCTGGGAGCAGGGGCTCGACGTTTGGAGTTTTGAGGGTGAATGGTGATTTTGGCCGAGGGTAGAGTGACGTAAGGTGCTATGTCGAGGCCTTGCTCGTCTCGGCGAGCCCGAAGCCCCAGTGTGAGTGGGCTGTGCGAGGGCCACCAAGGGAGGTTTGAGGCCAGGCACGCGTTTTGGGTCTGGCACCTTTGGCCTGGGAGCAGGGGCTCGACGTTTGGAGTTTTGAGGGTGAATGGTGATTTTGGCCGAGGGTAGAGTGACGTAAGGTGCTATGTCGAGGCCTTGCTCGTCTCGGCGAGCCCGCAGCCCCAGTGTGAGTGGTGCTGTGCGAGGGCCACCAAGGGAGGTTTGAGGCCAGGCACGCGTTTTGGGTCTGGCACCTTTGGCCTGGGAGCAGGGGCTCGACGTTTGGAGTTTTGAGGGTGAATGGTGATTTTGGCCGAGGGTAGAGTGACGTAAGGTGCTATGTCGAGGCCTTGCTCGTCTCGGCGAGCCCGCAGCCCCAGTGTGAGTGGTGCTGTGCGAGGGCCACCAAGGGAGGTTTGAGGCCAGGCACGCGTTTTGGGTCTGGCACCTTTGGCCTGGGAGCAGGGGCTCGACGTTTGGAGTTTTGAGGGTGAATGGTGATTTTGGCCGAGGGTAGAGTGACGTAAGGTGCTATGTCGAGGCCTTGCTCGGCTCGGCGAGCCCGCAGCCCCAGTGTGAGTGGGCTGTGCGAGGGCCACCAAGGGAGGTTTGAGGCCAGGCACGCGTTTTGGGTCTGGCACCTTTGGCCTGGGAGCAGGGGCTCGACGTTTGGAGTTTTGAGGGTGAATGGTGATTTTGGCCGAGGGTAGAGTGACGTAAGGTGCTATGTCGAGGCCTTGCTCGTCTCGGCGAGCCCGCAGCCCCAGTGTGAGTGGTGCTGTGCGAGGGCCACCAAGGGAGGTTTGAGGCCAGGCACGCGTTTTGGGTCTGGCACCTTTGGCCTGGGAGCAGGGGCTCGACGTTTGGAGTTTTGAGGGTGAATGGTGATTTTGGCCGAGGGTAGAGTGACGTAAGGTGCTATGTCGAGGCCTTGCTCGGCTCGGCGAGCCCGCAGCCCCAGTGTGAGTGGGGCTGTGCGAGGGCCACCAAGGGAGGTTTGAGGCCAGGCACGCGTTTTGGGTCTGGCACCTTTGGCCTGGGAGCAGGGGCTCGACGTTTGGAGTTTTGAGGGTGAATGGTGATTTTGGCCGAGGGTAGAGTGACGTAAGGTGCTATGTCGAGGCCTTGCTCGTCTCGGCGAGCCCGCAGCCCCAGTGTGAGTGGTGCTGTGCGAGGGCCACCAAGGGAGGTTTGAGGCCAGGCACGCGTTTTGGGTCTGGCACCTTTGGCCTGGGAGCAGGGGCTCGACGTTTGGAGTTTTGAGGGTGAATGGTGATTTTGGCCGAGGGTAGAGTGACGTAAGGTGCTATGTCGAGGCCTTGCTCGTCTCGGCGAGCCCGCAGCCCCAGTGTGAGTGGGGCTGTGCGAGGGCCACCAAGGGAGGTTTGAGGCCAGGCACGCGTTTTGGGTCTGGCACCTTTGGCCTGGGAGCAGGGGCTCGACGTTTGGAGTTTTGAGGGTGAATGGTGATTTTGGCCGAGGGTAGAGTGACGTAAGGTGCTATGTCGAGGCCTTGCTCGTCTCGGCGAGCCCGCAGCCCCAGTGTGTTTGGGGCTGTGCGAGGGCCACCAAGGGAGGTTTGAGGCCAGGCACGCGTTTTGGGTCTGGCACCTTTGGCCTGGGAGCAGGGGCTCGACGTTTGGAGTTTTGAGGGTGAATGGTGATTTTGGCCGAGGGTAGAGTGACGTAAGGTGCTATGTCGAGGCCTTGCTCGTCTCGGCGAGCCCGCAGCCCCAGTGTGAGTGGTGCTGTGCGAGGGCCACCAAGGGAGGTTTGAGGCCAGGCACGCGTTTTGGGTCTGGCACCTTTGGCCTGGGAGCAGGGGCTCGACGTTTGGAGTTTTGAGGGTGAATGGTGATTTTGGCCGAGGGTAGAGTGACGTAAGGTGCTATGTCGAGGCCTTGCTCGTCTCGGCGAGCCCGCAGCCCCAGTGTGAGTGGTGCTGTGCGAGGGCCACCAAGGGAGGTTTGAGGCCAGGCACGCGTTTTGGGTCTGGCACCTTTGGCCTGGGAGCAGGGGCTCGACGTTTGGAGTTTTGAGGGTGAATGGTGATTTTGGCCGAGGGTAGAGTGACGTAAGGTGCTATGTCGAGGCCTTGCTCGTCTCGGCGAGCCCGCAGCCCCAGTGTGACTGGGGCTGTGCGAGGGCCACCAAGGGAGGTTTGAGGCCAGGCACGCGTTTTGGGTCTGGCACCTTTGGCCTGGGAGCAGGGGCTCGACGTTTGGAGTTTTGAGGGTGAATGGTGATTTTGGCCGAGGGTAGAGTGACGTAAGGTGCTATGTCGAGGCCTTGCTCGTCTCGGCGAGCCCGCAGCCCCAGTGTGAGGGGCTGTGCGAGGGCCACCAAGGGAGGTTTGAGGCCAGGCACGCGTTTTGGGTCTGGCACCTTTGGCCTGGGAGCAGGGGCTCGACGTTTGGAGTTTTGAGGGTGAATGGTGATTTTGGCCGAGGGTAGAGTGACGTAAGGTGCTATGTCGAGGCCTTGCTCGGCTCGGCGAGCCCGCAGCCCCAGTGTGAGTGGGGCTGTGCGAGGGCCACCAAGGGAGGTTTGAGGCCAGGCACGCGTTTTGGGTCTGGCACCTTTGGCCTGGGAGCAGGGGCTCGACGTTTGGAGTTTTGAGGGTGAATGGTGATTTTGGCCGAGGGTAGAGTGACGTAAGGTGCTATGTCGAGGCCTTGCTCGTCTCGGCGAGCCCGCAGCCCCAGTGTGAGTGGTGCTGTGCGAGGGCCACCAAGGGAGGTTTGAGGCCAGGCACGCGTTTTGGGTCTGGCACCTTTGGCCTGGGAGCAGGGGCTCGACGTTTGGAGTTTTGAGGGTGAATGGTGATTTTGGCCGAGGGTAGAGTGACGTAAGGTGCTATGTCGAGGCCTTGCTCGTCTCGGCGAGCCCGCAGCCCCAGTGTGAGTGGGGCTGTGCGAGGGCCACCAAGGGAGGTTTGAGGCCAGGCACGCGTTTTGGGTCTGGCACCTTTGGCCTGGGAGCAGGGGCTCGACGTTTGGAGTTTTGTGGGTGAATGGTGATTTTGGCCGAGGGTAGAGTGACGTAAGGTGCTATGTCGAGGCCTTGCTCGTCTCGGCGAGCCCGCAGCCCCAGTGTGAGTGGTGCTGTGCGAGGGCCACCAAGGGAGGTTTGAGGCCAGGCACGCGTTTTGGGTCTGGCACCTTTGGCCTGGGAGCAGGGGCTCGACGTTTGGAGTTTTGAGGGTGAATGGTGATTTTGGCCGAGGGTAGAGTGACGTAAGGTGCTATGTCGAGGCCTTGCTCGTCTCGGCGAGCCCGCAGCCCCAGTGTGAGTGGTGCTGTGCGAGGGCCACCAAGGGAGGTTTGAGGCCAGGCACGCGTTTTGGGTCTGGCACCTTTGGCCTGGGAGCAGGGGCTCGACGTTTGGAGTTTTGAGGGTGAATGGTGATTTTGGCCGAGGGTAGAGTGACGTAAGGTGCTATGTCGAGGCCTTGCTCGTCTCGGCGAGCCCGCAGCCCCAGTGTGAATGGGGCTGTGCGAGGGCCACCAAGGGAGGTTTGAGGCCAGGCACGCGTTTTGGGTCTGGCACCTTTGGCCTGGGAGCAGGGGCTCGACGTTTGGAGTTTTGAGGGTGAATGGTGATTTTGGCCGAGGGTAGAGTGACGTAAGGTGCTATGTCGAGGCCTTGCTCGTCTCGGCGAGCCCGCAGCCCCAGTGTGAGTGGGGCTGTGCGAGGGCCACCAAGGGAGGTTTGAGGCCAGGCACGCGTTTTGGGTCTGGCACCTTTGGCCTGGGAGCAGGGGCTCGACGTTTGGAGTTTTGAGGGTGAATGGTGATTTTGGCCGAGGGTAGAGTGACGTAAGGTGCTATGTCGAGGCCTTGCTCGTCTCGGCGAGCCCGCAGCCCCAGTGTGAGTGGGCTGTGCGAGGGCCACCAAGGGAGGTTTGAGGCCAGGCACGCGTTTTGGGTCTGGCACCTTTGGCCTGGGAGCAGGGGCTCGACGTTTGGAGTTTTGAGGGTGAATGGTGATTTTGGCCGAGGGTAGAGTGACGTAAGGTGCTATGTCGAGGCCTTGCTCGTCTCGGCGAGCCCGCAGCCCCAGTGTGAGTGGGGCTGTGCGAGGGCCACCAAGGGAGGTTTGAGGCCAGGCACGCGTTTTGGGTCTGGCACCTTTGGCCTGGGAGCAGGGGCTCGACGTTTGGAGTTTTGAGGGTGAATGGTGATTTTGGCCGAGGGTAGAGTGACGTAAGGTGCTATGTCGAGGCCTTGCTCGTCTCGGCGAGCCCGCAGCCCCAGTGTGAATGGGGCTGTGCGAGGGCCACCAAGGGAGGTTTGAGGCCAGGCACGCGTTTTGGGTCTGGCACCTTTGGCCTGGGAGCAGGGGCTCGACGTTTGGAGTTTTGAGGGTGAATGGTGATTTTGGCCGAGGGTAGAGTGACGTAAGGTGCTATGTCGAGGCCTTGCTCGTCTCGGCGAGCCCGCAGCCCCAGTGTGAGTGGTGCTGTGCGAGGGCCACCAAGGGAGGTTTGAGGCCAGGCACGCGTTTTGGGTCTGGCACCTTTGGCCTGGGAGCAGGGGCTCGACGTTTGGAGTTTTGAGGGTGAATGGTGATTTTGGCCGAGGGTAGAGTGACGTAAGGTGCTATGTCGAGGCCTTGCTCGTCTCGGCGAGCCCGCAGCCCCAGTGTGAGTGGGGCTGTGCGAGGGCCACCAAGGGAGGTTTGAGGCCAGGCACGCGTTTTGGGTCTGGCACCTTTGGCCTGGGAGCAGGGGCTCGACGTTTGGAGTTTTGAGGGTGAATGGTGATTTTGGCCGAGGGTAGAGTGACGTAAGGTGCTATGTCGAGGCCTTGCTCGTCTCGGCGAGCCCGCAGCCCCAATGTGAGTGGGGCTGTGCGAGGGCCACCAAGGGAGGTTTGAGGCCAGGCACGCGTTTTGGGTCTGGCACCTTTGGCCTGGGAGCAGGGGCTCGACGTTTGGAGTTTTGAGGGTGAATGCTGATTTTGGCCGAGGGTAGAGTGACGTAAGGTGCTATGTCGAGGCCTTGCTCGTCTCGGCGAGCCCGCAGCCCCAGTGTGAGTGGGGCTGTGCGAGGGCCACCAAGGGAGGTTTGAGGCCAGGCACGCGTTTTGGGTCTGGCACCTTTGGCCTGGGAGCAGGGGCTCGACGTTTGGAGTTTTGAGGGTGAATGGTGATTTTGGCCGAGGGTAGAGTGACGTAAGGTGCTATGTCGAGGCCTTGCTCGTCTCGGCGAGCCCGCAGCCCCAGTGTGAGTGGGGCTGTGCGAGGGCCACCAAGGGAGGTTTGAGGCCAGGCACGCGTTTTGGGTCTGGCACCTTTGGCCTGGGAGCAGGGGCTCGACGTTTGGAGTTTTGAGGGTGAATGGTGATTTTGGCCGAGGGTAGAGTGACGTAAGGTGCTATGTCGAGGCCTTGCTCGTCTCGGCGAGCCCGCAGCCCCAGTGAGTGGGGCTGTGCGAGGGCCACCAAGGGAGGTTTGAGGCCAGGCACGCGTTTTGGGTCTGGCACCTTTGGCCTGGGAGCAGGGGCTCGACGTTTGGAGTTTTGAGGGTGAATGGTGATTTTGGCCGAGGGTAGAGTGACGTAAGGTGCTATGTCGAGGCCTTGCTCGTCTCGGCGAGCCCGCAGCCCCAGTGTGAGTGGGGCTGTGCGAGGGCCACCAAGGGAGGTTTGAGGCCAGGCACGCGTTTTGGGTCTGGCACCTTTGGCCTGGGAGCAGGGGCTCGACGTTTGGAGTTTTGAGGGTGAATGGTGATTTTGGCCGAGGGTAGAGTGACGTAAGGTGCTATGTCGAGGCCTTGCTCTTCTCGGCGAGCCCGCAGCCCCAGTGTGAGTGGTGCTGTGCGAGGGCCACCAAGGGAGGTTTGAGGCCAGGCACGCGTTTTGGGTCTGGCACCTTTGGCCTGGGAGCAGGGGCTCGACGTTTGGAGTTTTGAGGGTGAATGGTGATTTTGGCCGAGGGTAGAGTGACGTAAGGTGCTATGTCGAGGCCTTGCTCGTCTCGGCGAGCCCGCAGCCCCAGTGTGAGTGGGGCTGTGCGAGGGCCACCAAGGGAGGTTTGAGGCCAGGCACGCGTTTTGGGTCTGGCACCTTTGGCCTGGGAGCAGGGGCTCGACGTTTGGAGTTTTGAGGGTGAATGGTGATTTTGGCCGAGGGTAGAGTGACGTAAGGTGCTATGTCGAGGCCTTGCTCGTCTCGGCGAGCCCGCAGCCCCAGTGTGAGTGGGGCTGTGCGAGGGCCACCAAGGGAGGTTTGAGGCCAGGCACGCGTTTTGGGTCTGGCACCTTTGGCCTGGGAGCAGGGGCTCGACGTTTGGAGTTTTGAGGGTGAATGGTGATTTTGGCCGAGGGTAGAGTGACGTAAGGTGCTATGTCGAGGCCTTGCTCGTCTCGGCGAGCCCGCAGCCCCAATGTGAGTGGGCTGTGCGAGGGCCACCAAGGGAGGTTTGAGGCCAGGCACGCGTTTTGGGTCTGGCACCTTTGGCCTGGGAGCAGGGGCTCGACGTTTGGAGTTTTGAGGGTGAATGGTGATTTTGGCCGAGGGTAGAGTGACGTAAGGTGCTATGTCGAGGCCTTGCTCGTCTCGGCGAGCCCGCAGCCCCAGTGTGAATGGGGCTGTGCGAGGGCCACCAAGGGAGGTTTGAGGCCAGGCACGCGTTTTGGGTCTGGCACCTTTGGCCTGGGAGCAGGGGCTCGACGTTTGGAGTTTTGAGGGTGAATGGTGATTTTGGCCGAGGGTAGAGTGACGTAAGGTGCTATGTCGAGGCCTTGCTCGTCTCGGCGAGCCCGCAGCCCCAATGTGAATGGGGCTGTGCGAGGGCCACCAAGGGAGGTTTGAGGCCAGGCACGCGTTTTGGGTCTGGCACCTTTGGCCTGGGAGCAGGGGCTCGACGTTTGGAGTTTTGAGGGTGAATGGTGATTTTGGCCGAGGGTAGAGTGACGTAAGGTGCTATGTCGAGGCCTTGCTCGTCTCGGCGAGCCCGCAGCCCCAGTGTGAGTGGGGCTGTGCGAGGGCCACCAAGGGAGGTTTGAGGCCAGGCACGCGTTTTGGGTCTGGCACCTTTGGCCTGGGAGCAGGGGCTCGACGTTTGGAGTTTTGAGGGTGAATGGTGATTTTGGCCGAGGGTAGAGTGACGTAAGGTGCTATGTCGAGGCCTTGCTCGTCTCGGCGAGCCCGCAGCCCCAGTGTGAGTGGTGCTGTGCGAGGGCCACCAAGGGAGGTTTGAGGCCAGGCACGCGTTTTGGGTCTGGCACCTTTGGCCTGGGAGCAGGGGCTCGACGTTTGGAGTTTTGAGGGTGAATGGTGATTTTGGCCGAGGGTAGAGTGACGTAAGGTGCTATGTCGAGGCCTTGCTCGTCTCGGCGAGCCCGCAGCCCCAGTGTGAGTGGTGCTGTGCGAGGGCCACCAAGGGAGGTTTGAGGCCAGGCACGCGTTTTGGGTCTGGCACCTTTGGCCTGGGAGCAGGGGCTCGACGTTTGGAGTTTTGAGGGTGAATGGTGATTTTGGCCGAGGGTAGAGTGACGTAAGGTGCTATGTCGAGGCCTTGCTCGTCTCGGCGAGCCCGCAGCCCCAGTGTGAGTGGTGCTGTGCGAGGGCCACCAAGGGAGGTTTGAGGCCAGGCACGCGTTTTGGGTCTGGCACCTTTGGCCTGGGAGCAGGGGCTCGACGTTTGGAGTTTTGAGGGTGAATGGTGATTTTGGCCGAGGGTAGAGTGACGTAAGGTGCTATGTCGAGGCCTTGCTCGTCTCGGCGAGCCCGCAGCCCCAATGTGAATGGGGCTGTGCGAGGGCCACCAAGGGAGGTTTGAGGCCAGGCACGCGTTTTGGGTCTGGCACCTTTGGCCTGGGAGCAGGGGCTCGACGTTTGGAGTTTTGAGGGTGAATGGTGATTTTGGCCGAGGGTAGAGTGACGTAAGGTGCTATGTCGAGGCCTTGCTCGTCTCGGCGAGCCCGCAGCCCCAGTGTGAGTGGGGCTGTGCGAGGGCCACCAAGGGAGGTTTGAGGCCAGGCACGCGTTTTGGGTCTGGCACCTTTGGCCTGGGAGCAGGGGCTCGACGTTTGGAGTTTTGAGGGTGAATGGTGATTTTGGCCGAGGGTAGAGTGACGTAAGGTGCTATGTCGAGGCCTTGCTCGTCTCGGCGAGCCCGCAGCCCCACTGTGAGTGGGGCTGTGCGAGGGCCACCAAGGGAGGTTTGAGGCCAGGCACGCGTTTTGGGTCTGGCACCTTTGGCCTGGGAGCAGGGGCTCGACGTTTGGAGTTTTGAGGGTGAATGGTGATTTTGGCCGAGGGTAGAGTGACGTAAGGTGCTATGTCGAGGCCTTGCTCGTCTCGGCGAGCCCGCAGCCCCAGTGTGAGTGGGGCTGTGCGAGGGCCAGCAAGGGAGGTTTGAGGCCAGGCACGCGTTTTGGGTCTGGCACCTTTGGCCTGGGAGCAGGGGCTCGACGTTTGGAGTTTTGAGGGTGAATGGTGATTTTGGCCGAGGGTAGAGTGACGTAAGGTGCTATGTCGAGGCCTTGCTCGTCTCGGCGAGCCCGCAGCCCCAGTGTGAGTGGTGCTGTGCGAGGGCCACCAAGGGAGGTTTGAGGCCAGGCACGCGTTTTGGGTCTGGCACCTTTGGCCTGGGAGCAGGGGCTCGACGTTTGGAGTTTTGAGGGTGAATGGTGATTTTGGCCGAGGGTAGAGTGACGTAAGGTGCTATGTCGAGGCCTTGCTCGTCTCGGCGAGCCCGCAGCCCCAGTGTGAGTGGGGCTGTGCGAGGGCCACCAAGGGAGGTTTGAGGCCAGGCACGCGTTTTGGGTCTGGCACCTTTGGCCTGGGAGCAGGGGCTCGACGTTTGGAGTTTTGAGGGTGAATGGTGATTTTGGCCGAGGGTAGAGTGACGTAAGGTGCTATGTCGAGGCCTTGCTCGTCTCGGCGAGCCCGCAGCCCCAGTGTGAATGGGGCTGTGCGAGGGCCACCAAGGGAGGTTTGAGGCCAGGCACGCGTTTTGGGTCTGGCACCTTTGGCCTGGGAGCAGGGGCTCGACGTTTGGAGTTTTGAGGGTGAATGGTGATTTTGGCCGAGGGTAGAGTGACGTAAGGTGCTATGTCGAGGCCTTGCTCGTCTCGGCGAGCCCGCAGCCCCAGTGTGAGTGGGGCTGTGCGAGGGCCACCAAGGGAGGTTTGAGGCCAGGCACGCGTTTTGGGTCTGGCACCTTTGGCCTGGGAGCAGGGGCTCGACGTTTGGAGTTTTGAGGGTGAATGGTGATTTTGGCCGAGGGTAGAGTGACGTAAGGTGCTATGTCGAGGCCTTGCTCGTCTCGGCGAGCCCGCAGCCCCAGTGTGAGTGGTGCTGTGCGAGGGCCACCAAGGGAGGTTTGAGGCCAGGCACGCGTTTTGGGTCTGGCACCTTTGGCCTGGGAGCAGGGGCTCGACGTTTGGAGTTTTGAGGGTGAATGGTGATTTTGGCCGAGGGTAGAGTGACGTAAGGTGCTATGTCGAGGCCTTGCTCGTCTCGGCGAGCCCGCAGCCCCAATGTGAATGGGCTGTGCGAGGGCCACCAAGGGAGGTTTGAGGCCAGGCACGCGTTTTGGGTCTGGCACCTTTGGCCTGGGAGCAGGGGCTCGACGTTTGGAGTTTTGAGGGTGAATGGTGATTTTGGCCGAGGGTAGAGTGACGTAAGGTGCTATGTCGAGGCCTTGCTCGTCTCGGCGAGCCCGCAGCCCCAGTGTGAGTGGGGCTGTGCGAGGGCCACCAAGGGAGGTTTGAGGCCAGGCACGCGTTTTGGGTCTGGCACCTTTGGCCTGGGAGCAGGGGCTCGACGTTTGGAGTTTTGAGGGTGAATGGTGATTTTGGCCGTGGGTAGAGTGACGTAAGGTGCTATGTCGAGGCCTTGCTCGTCTCGGCGAGCCCGCAGCCCCAGTGTGAGTGGGGCTGTGCGAGGGCCACCAAGGGAGGTTTGAGGCCAGGCACGCGTTTTGGGTCTGGCACCTTTGGCCTGGGAGCAGGGGCTCGACGTTTGGAGTTTTGAGGGTGAATGGTGATTTTGGCCGAGGGTAGAGTGACGTAAGGTGCTATGTCGAGGCCTTGCTCGTCTCGGCGAGCCCGCAGCCCCAGTGTGAGTGGGGCTGTGCGAGGGCCACCAAGGGAGGTTTGAGGCCAGGCACGCGTTTTGGGTCTGGCACCTTTGGCCTGGGAGCAGGGGCTCGACGTTTGGAGTTTTGAGGGTGAATGGTGATTTTGGCCGAGGGTAGAGTGACGTAAGGTGCTATGTCGAGGCCTTGCTCGTCTCGGCGAGCCCGCAGCCCCAGTGTGAGTGGTGCTGTGCGAGGGCCACCAAGGGAGGTTTGAGGCCAGGCACGCGTTTTGGGTCTGGCACCTTTGGCCTGGGAGCAGGGGCTCGACGTTTGGAGTTTTGAGGGTGAATGGTGATTTTGGCCGAGGGTAGAGTGACGTAAGGTGCTATGTCGAGGCCTTGCTCGTCTCGGCGAGCCCGCAGCCCCAGTGTGAGTGGTGCTGTGCGAGGGCCACCAAGGGAGGTTTGAGGCCAGGCACGCGTTTTGGGTCTGGCACCTTTGGCCTGGGAGCAGGGGCTCGACGTTTGGAGTTTTGAGGGTGAATGGTGATTTTGGCCGAGGGTAGAGTGACGTAAGGTGCTATGTCGAGGCCTTGCTCGTCTCGGCGAGCCCGCAGCCCCATTGTGATTGGGGCTGTGCGAGGGCCACCAAGGGAGGTTTGAGGCCAGGCACGCGTTTTGGGTCTGGCACCTTTGGCCTGGGAGCAGGGGCTCGACGTTTGGAGTTTTGAGGGTGAATGGTGATTTTGGCCGAGGGTAGAGTGACGTAAGGTGCTATGTCGAGGCCTTGCTCGTCTCGGCGAGCCCGCAGCCCCAGTGTGAGTGGGGCTGTGCGAGGGCCACCAAGGGAGGTTTGAGGCCAGGCACGCGTTTTGGGTCTGGCACCTTTGGCCTGGGAGCAGGGGCTCGACGTTTGGAGTTTTGAGGGTGAATGGTGATTTTGGCCGAGGGTAGAGTGACGTAAGGTGCTATGTCGAGGCCTTGCTCGTCTCGGCGAGCCCGCAGCCCCAGTGTGAGTGGGGCTGTGCGAGGGCCACCAAGGGAGGTTTGAGGCCAGGCACGCGTTTTGGGTCTGGCACCTTTGGCCTGGGAGCAGGGGCTCGACGTTTGGAGTTTTGAGGGTGAATGGTGATTTTGGCCGAGGGTAGAGTGACGTAAGGTGCTATGTCGAGGCCTTGCTCGTCTCGGCGAGCCCGCAGCCCCAGTGTGAGTGGTGCTGTGCGAGGGCCACCAAGGGAGGTTTGAGGCCAGGCACGCGTTTTGGGTCTGGCACCTTTGGCCTGGGAGCAGGGGCTCGACGTTTGGAGTTTTGAGGGTGAATGGTGATTTTGGCCGAGGGTAGAGTGACGTAAGGTGCTATGTCGAGGCCTTGCTCGTCTCGGCGAGCCCGCAGCCCCATGTGAGTGGGGCTGTGCGAGGGCCACCAAGGGAGGTTTGAGGCCAGGCACGCGTTTTGGGTCTGGCACCTTTGGCCTGGGAGCAGGGGCTCGACGTTTGGAGTTTTGAGGGTGAATGGTGATTTTGGCCGAGGGTAGAGTGACGTAAGGTGCTATGTCGAGGCCTTGCTCGTCTCGGCGAGCCCGCAGCCCCAGTGTGAGTGGGGCTGTGCGAGGGCCACCAAGGGAGGTTTGAGGCCAGGCACGCGTTTTGGGTCTGGCACCTTTGGCCTGGGAGCAGGGGCTCGACGTTTGGAGTTTTGAGGGTGAATGGTGATTTTGGCCGAGGGTAGAGTGACGTAAGGTGCTATGTCGAGGCCTTGCTCGTCTCGGCGAGCCCGCAGCCCCAGTGTGAGTGGGGCTGTGCGAGGGCCACCAAGGGAGGTTTGAGGCCAGGCACGCGTTTTGGGTCTGGCACCTTTGGCCTGGGAGCAGGGGCTCGACGTTTGGAGTTTTGAGGGTGAATGGTGATTTTGGCCGAGGGTAGAGTGACGTAAGGTGCTATGTCGAGGCCTTGCTCGTCTCGGCGAGCCCGCAGCCCCAGTGTGAATGGGGCTGTGCGAGGGCCACCAAGGGAGGTTTGAGGCCAGGCACGCGTTTTGGGTCTGGCACCTTTGGCCTGGGAGCAGGGGCTCGACGTTTGGAGTTTTGAGGGTGAATGGTGATTTTGGCCGAGGGTAGAGTGACGTAAGGTGCTATGTCGAGGCCTTGCTCGTCTCGGCGAGCCCGCAGCCCCAATGTGAGTGGGGCTGTGCGAGGGCCACCAAGGGAGGTTTGAGGCCAGGCACGCGTTTTGGGTCTGGCACCTTTGGCCTGGGAGCAGGGGCTCGACGTTTGGAGTTTTGAGGGTGAATGGTGATTTTGGCCGAGGGTAGAGTGACGTAAGGTGCTATGTCGAGGCCTTGCTCGTCTCGGCGAGCCCGCAGCCCCAGTGTGAGTGGGGCTGTGCGAGGGCCACCAAGGGAGGTTTGAGGCCAGGCACGCGTTTTGGGTCTGGCACCTTTGGCCTGGGAGCAGGGGCTCGACGTTTGGAGTTTTGAGGGTGAATGGTGATTTTGGCCGAGGGTAGAGTGACGTAAGGTGCTATGTCGAGGCCTTGCTCGTCTCGGCGAGCCCGCAGCCCCAATGTGAGTGGTGCTGTGCGAGGGCCACCAAGGGAGGTTTGAGGCCAGGCACGCGTTTTGGGTCTGGCACCTTTGGCCTGGGAGCAGGGGCTCGACGTTTGGAGTTTTGAGGGTGAATGGTGATTTTGGCCGAGGGTAGAGTGACGTAAGGTGCTATGTCGAGGCCTTGCTCGTCTCGGCGAGCCCGCAGCCCCAGTGTGAGTGGGCTGTGCGAGGGCCACCAAGGGAGGTTTGAGGCCAGGCACGCGTTTTGGGTCTGGCACCTTTGGCCTGGGAGCAGGGGCTCGACGTTTGGAGTTTTGAGGGTGAATGGTGATTTTGGCCGAGGGTAGAGTGACGTAAGGTGCTATGTCGAGGCCTTGCTCGTCTCGGCGAGCCCGCAGCCCCAGTGTGAGTGGGCTGTGCGAGGGCCACCAAGGGAGGTTTGAGGCCAGGCACGCGTTTTGGGTCTGGCACCTTTGGCCTGGGAGCAGGGGCTCGACGTTTGGAGTTTTGAGGGTGAATGGTGATTTTGGCCGAGGGTAGAGTGACGTAAGGTGCTATGTCGAGGCCTTGCTCGTCTCGGCGAGCCCGCAGCCCCAGTGTGAGTGGTGCTGTGCGAGGGCCACCAAGGGAGGTTTGAGGCCAGGCACGCGTTTTGGGTCTGGCACCTTTGGCCTGGGAGCAGGGGCTCGACGTTTGGAGTTTTGAGGGTGAATGGTGATTTTGGCCGAGGGTAGAGTGACGTAAGGTGCTATGTCGAGGCCTTGCTCGTCTCGGCGAGCCCGCAGCCCCAGTGTGAGTGGGCTGTGCGAGGGCCACCAAGGGAGGTTTGAGGCCAGGCACGCGTTTTGGGTCTGGCACCTTTGGCCTGGGAGCAGGGGCTCGACGTTTGGAGTTTTGAGGGTGAATGGTGATTTTGGCCGAGGGTAGAGTGACGTAAGGTGCTATGTCGAGGCCTTGCTCGTCTCGGCGAGCCCGCAGCCCCAGTGTGAGTGGGGCTGTGCGAGGGCCACCAAGGGAGGTTTGAGGCCAGGCACGCGTTTTGGGTCTGGCACCTTTGGCCTGGGAGCAGGGGCTCGACGTTTGGAGTTTTGAGGGTGAATGGTGATTTTGGCCGAGGGTAGAGTGACGTAAGGTGCTATGTCGAGGCCTTGCTCGTCTCGGCGAGCCCGCAGCCCCAGTGTGAGTGGGGCTGTGCGAGGGCCACCAAGGGAGGTTTGAGGCCAGGCACGCGTTTTGGGTCTGGCACCTTTGGCCTGGGAGCAGGGGCTCGACGTTTGGAGTTTTGAGGGTGAATGGTGATTTTGGCCGAGGGTAGAGTGACGTAAGGTGCTATGTCGAGGCCTTGCTCGTCTCGGCGAGCCCGCAGCCCCAGTGTGAGTGGTGCTGTGCGAGGGCCACCAAGGGAGGTTTGAGGCCAGGCACGCGTTTTGGGTCTGGCACCTTTGGCCTGGGAGCAGGGGCTCGACGTTTGGAGTTTTGAGGGTGAATGGTGATTTTGGCCGAGGGTAGAGTGACGTAAGGTGCTATGTCGAGGCCTTGCTCGTCTCGGCGAGCCCGCAGCCCCAGTGTGAGTGGTGCTGTGCGAGGGCCACCAAGGGAGGTTTGAGGCCAGGCACGCGTTTTGGGTCTGGCACCTTTGGCCTGGGAGCAGGGGCTCGACGTTTGGAGTTTTGAGGGTGAATGGTGATTTTGGCCGAGGGTAGAGTGACGTAAGGTGCTATGTCGAGGCCTTGCTCGTCTCGGCGAGCCCGCAGCCCCAGTGTGAGTGGGGCTGTGCGAGGGCCACCAAGGGAGGTTTGAGGCCAGGCACGCGTTTTGGGTCTGGCACCTTTGGCCTGGGAGCAGGGGCTCGACGTTTGGAGTATTGAGGGTGAATGGTGATTTTGGCCGAGGGTAGAGTGACGTAAGGTGCTATGTCGAGGCCTTGCTCGTCTCGGCGAGCCCGCAGCCCCAGTGTGAGTGGGGCTGTGCGAGGGCCACCAAGGGAGGTTTGAGGCCAGGCACGCGTTTTGGGTCTGGCACCTTTGGCCTGGGAGCAGGGGCTCGACGTTTGGAGTTTTGAGGGTGAATGGTGATTTTGGCCGAGGGTAGAGTGACGTAAGGTGCTATGTCGAGGCCTTGCTCGTCTCGGCGAGCCCGCAGCCCCAGTGTGAGTGGGGCTGTGCGAGGGCCACCAAGGGAGGTTTGAGGCCAGGCACGCGTTTTGGGTCTGGCACCTTTGGCCTGGGAGCAGGGGCTCGACGTTTGGAGTTTTGAGGGTGAATGGTGATTTTGGCCGAGGGTAGAGTGACGTAAGGTGCTATGTCGAGGCCTTGCTCGTCTCGGCGAGCCCGCAGCCCCAGTGTGAGTGGGGCTGTGCGAGGGCCACCAAGGGAGGTTTGAGGCCAGGCACGCGTTTTGGGTCTGGCACCTTTGGCCTGGGAGCAGGGGCTCGACGTTTGGAGTTTTGAGGGTGAATGGTGATTTTGGCCGAGGGTAGAGTGACGTAAGGTGCTATGTCGAGGCCTTGCTCGTCTCGGCGAGCCCGCAGCCCCAGTGTGAGTGGTGCTGTGCGAGGGCCACCAAGGGAGGTTTGAGGCCAGGCACGCGTTTTGGGTCTGGCACCTTTGGCCTGGGAGCAGGGGCTCGACGTTTGGAGTTTTGAGGGTGAATGGTGATTTTGGCCGAGGGTAGAGTGACGTAAGGTGCTATGTCGAGGCCTTGCTCGTCTCGGCGAGCCCGCAGCCCCAGTGTGAGTGGGCTGTGCGAGGGCCACCAAGGGAGGTTTGAGGCCAGGCACGCGTTTTGGGTCTGGCACCTTTGGCCTGGGAGCAGGGGCTCGACGTTTGGAGTTTTGAGGGTGAATGGTGATTTTGGCCGAGGGTAGAGTGACGTAAGGTGCTATGTCGAGGCCTTGCTCGTCTCGGCGAGCCCGCAGCCCCAGTGTGAGTGGTGCTGTGCGAGGGCCACCAAGGGAGGTTTGAGGCCAGGCACGCGTTTTGGGTCTGGCACCTTTGGCCTGGGAGCAGGGGCTCGACGTTTGGAGTTTTGAGGGTGAATGGTGATTTTGGCCGAGGGTAGAGTGACGTAAGGTGCTATGTCGAGGCCTTGCTCGTCTCGGCGAGCCCGCAGCCCCAGTGTGAGGGGCTGTGCGAGGGCCACCAAGGGAGGTTTGAGGCCAGGCACGCGTTTTGGGTCTGGCACCTTTGGCCTGGGAGCAGGGGCTCGACGTTTGGAGTTTTGAGGGTGAATGGTGATTTTGGCCGAGGGTAGAGTGACGTAAGGTGCTATGTCGAGGCCTTGCTCGTCTCGGCGAGCCCGCAGCCCCAGTGTGAGTGGTGCTGTGCGAGGGCCACCAAGGGAGGTTTGAGGCCAGGCACGCGTTTTGGGTCTGGCACCTTTGGCCTGGGAGCAGGGGCTCGACGTTTGGAGTTTTGAGGGTGAATGGTGATTTTGGCCGAGGGTAGAGTGACGTAAGGTGCTATGTCGAGGCCTTGCTCGTCTCGGCGAGCCCGCAGCCCCAGTGTGAGTGGGGCTGTGCGAGGGCCACCAAGGGAGGTTTGAGGCCAGGCACGCGTTTTGGGTCTGGCACCTTTGGCCTGGGAGCAGGGGCTCGACGTTTGGAGTTTTGAGGGTGAATGGTGATTTTGGCCGAGGGTAGAGTGACGTAAGGTGCTATGTCGAGGCCTTGCTCGTCTCGGCGAGCCCGCAGCCCCAGTGTGAGTGGGGCTGTGCGAGGGCCACCAAGGGAGGTTTGAGGCCAGGCACGCGTTTTGGGTCTGGCACCTTTGGCCTGGGAGCAGGGGCTCGACGTTTGGAGTTTTGAGGGTGAATGGTGATTTTGGCCGAGGGTAGAGTGACGTAAGGTGCTATGTCGAGGCCTTGCTCGTCTCGGCGAGCCCGCAGCCCCAATGTGAGTGGTGCTGTGCGAGGGCCACCAAGGGAGGTTTGAGGCCAGGCACGCGTTTTGGGTCTGGCACCTTTGGCCTGGGAGCAGGGGCTCGACGTTTGGAGTTTTGAGGGTGAATGGTGATTTTGGCCGAGGGTAGAGTGACGTAAGGTGCTATGTCGAGGCCTTGCTCGGCTCGGCGAGCCCGCAGCCCCAGTGTGAGTGGTGCTGTGCGAGGGCCACCAAGGGAGGTTTGAGGCCAGGCACGCGTTTTGGGTCTGGCACCTTTGGCCTGGGAGCAGGGGCTCGACGTTTGGAGTTTTGAGGGTGAATGGTGATTTTGGCCGAGGGTAGAGTGACGTAAGGTGCTATGTCGCGGCCTTGCTCGTCTCGGCGCGCCCGCAGCCCCAGTGTGAGTGGGGCTGTGCGAGGGCCACCAAGGGAGGTTTGAGGCCAGGCACGCGTTTTGGGTCTGGCACCTTTGGCCTGGGAGCAGGGGCTCGACGTTTGGAGTTTTGAGGGTGAATGGTGATTTTGGCCGAGGGTAGAGTGACGTAAGGTGCTATGTCGAGGCCTTGCTCGTCTCGGCGAGCCCGCAGCCCCAGTGTGAGTGGTGCTGTGCGAGGGCCACCAAGGGAGGTTTGAGGCCAGGCACGCGTTTTGGGTCTGGCACCTTTGGCCTGGGAGCAGGGGCTCGACGTTTGGAGTTTTGAGGGTGAATGGTGATTTTGGCCGAGGGTAGAGTGACGTAAGGTGCTATGTCGAGGCCTTGCTCGTCTCGGCGAGCCCGCAGCCCCAGTGTGAGTGGGGCTGTGCGAGGGCCACCAAGGGAGGTTTGAGGCCAGGCACGCGTTTTGGGTCTGGCACCTTTGGCCTGGGAGCAGGGGCTCGACGTTTGGAGTTTTGAGGGTGAATGGTGATTTTGGCCGAGGGTAGAGTGACGTAAGGTGCTATGTCGAGGCCTTGCTCGTCTCGGCGAGCCCGCAGCCCCAGTGTGAGTGGGGCTGTGCGAGGGCCACCAAGGGAGGTTTGAGGCCAGGCACGCGTTTTGGGTCTGGCACCTTTGGCCTGGGAGCAGGGGCTCGACGTTTGGAGTTTTGAGGGTGAATGGTGATTTTGGCCGAGGGTAGAGTGACGTAAGGTGCTATGTCGAGGCCTTGCTCGTCTCGGCGAGCCCGCAGCCCCAGTGTGAGTGGGGCTGTGCGAGGGCCACCAAGGGAGGTTTGAGGCCAGGCACGCGTTTTGGGTCTGGCACCTTTGGCCTGGGAGCAGGGGCTCGACGTTTGGAGTTTTGAGGGTGAATGGTGATTTTGGCCGAGGGTAGAGTGACGTAAGGTGCTATGTCGAGGCCTTGCTCGTCTCGGCGAGCCCGCAGCCCCAGTGTGAGTGGGGCTGTGCGAGGGCCACCAAGGGAGGTTTGAGGCCAGGCACGCGTTTTGGGTCTGGCACCTTTGGCCTGGGAGCAGGGGCTCGACGTTTGGAGTTTTGAGGGTGAATGGTGATTTTGGCCGAGGGTAGAGTGACGTAAGGTGCTATGTCGAGGCCTTGCTCGTCTCGGCGAGCCCGCAGCCCCAGTGTGAGTGGGGCTGTGCGAGGGCCACCAAGGGAGGTTTGAGGCCAGGCACGCGTTTTGGGTCTGGCACCTTTGGCCTGGGAGCAGGGGCTCGACGTTTGGAGTTTTGAGGGTGAATGGTGATTTTGGCCGAGGGTAGAGTGACGTAAGGTGCTATGTCGAGGCCTTGCTCGTCTCGGCGAGCCCGCAGCCCCAGTGTGAGTGGTGCTGTGCGAGGGCCACCAAGGGAGGTTTGAGGCCAGGCACGCGTTTTGGGTCTGGCACCTTTGGCCTGGGAGCAGGGGCTCGACGTTTGGAGTTTTGAGGGTGAATGGTGATTTTGGCCGAGGGTAGAGTGACGTAAGGTGCTATGTCGAGGCCTTGCTCGTCTCGGCGAGCCCGCAGCCCCAGTGTGAGTGGGGCTGTGCGAGGGCCACCAAGGGAGGTTTGAGGCCAGGCACGCGTTTTGGGTCTGGCACCTTTGGCCTGGGAGCAGGGGCTCGACGTTTGGAGTTTTGAGGGTGAATGGTGATTTTGGCCGAGGGTAGAGTGACGTAAGGTGCTATGTCGAGGCCTTGCTCGTCTCGGCGAGCCCGCAGCCCCAGTGTGAGTGGGGCTGTGCGAGGGCCACCAAGGGAGGTTTGAGGCCAGGCACGCGTTTTGGGTCTGGCACCTTTGGCCTGGGAGCAGGGGCTCGACGTTTGGAGTTTTGAGGGTGAATGGTGATTTTGGCCGAGGGTAGAGTGACGTAAGGTGCTATGTCGAGGCCTTGCTCGTCTCGGCGAGCCCGCAGCCCCAGTGTGAGTGGGGCTGTGCGAGGGCCACCAAGGGAGGTTTGAGGCCAGGCACGCGTTTTGGGTCTGGCACCTTTGGCCTGGGAGCAGGGGCTCGACGTTTGGAGTTTTGAGGGTGAATGTGATTTTGGCCGAGGGTAGAGTGACGTAAGGTGCTATGTCGAGGCCTTGCTCGGCTCGGCGAGCCCGCAGCCCCAGTGTGAGTGGGGCTGTGCGAGGGCCACCAAGGGAGGTTTGAGGCCAGGCACGCGTTTTGGGTCTGGCACCTTTGGCCTGGGAGCAGGGGCTCGACGTTTGGAGTTTTGAGGGTGAATGGTGATTTTGGCCGAGGGTAGAGTGACGTAAGGTGCTATGTCGAGGCCTTGCTCGTCTCGGCGAGCCCGCAGCCCCAGTGTGAGTGCTGTGCGAGGGCCACCAAGGGAGGTTTGAGGCCAGGCACGCGTTTTGGGTCTGGCACCTTTGGCCTGGGAGCAGGGGCTCGACGTTTGGAGTTTTGAGGGTGAATGGTGATTTTGGCCGAGGGTAGAGTGACGTAAGGTGCTATGTCGAGGCCTTGCTCGTCTCGGCGAGCCCGCAGCCCCAGTGTGAGTGGGGCTGTGCGAGGGCCACCAAGGGAGGTTTGAGGCCAGGCACGCGTTTTGGGTCTGGCACCTTTGGCCTGGGAGCAGGGGCTCGACGTTTGGAGTTTTGAGGGTGAATGGTGATTTTGGCCGAGGGTAGAGTGACGTAAGGTGCTATGTCGAGGCCTTGCTCGTCTCGGCGAGCCCGCAGCCCCAGTGTGAGTGGGGCTGTGCGAGGGCCACCAAGGGAGGTTTGAGGCCAGGCACGCGTTTTGGGTCTGGCACCTTTGGCCTGGGAGCAGGGGCTCGACGTTTGGAGTTTTGAGGGTGAATGGTGAGTTTGGCCGAGGGTAGAGTGACGTAAGGTGCTATGTCGAGGCCTTGCTCGTCTCGGCGAGCCCGCAGCCCCAGTGTGAGTGGGCTGTGCGAGGGCCACCAAGGGAGGTTTGAGGCCAGGCACGCGTTTTGGGTCTGGCACCTTTGGCCTGGGAGCAGGGGCTCGACGTTTGGAGTTTTGAGGGTGAATGGTGATTTTGGCCGAGGGTAGAGTGACGTAAGGTGCTATGTCGAGGCCTTGCTCGTCTCGGCGAGCCCGCAGCCCCAGTGTGAGTGGGGCTGTGCGAGGGCCACCAAGGGAGGTTTGAGGCCAGGCACGCGTTTTGGGTCTGGCACCTTTGGCCTGGGAGCAGGGGCTCGACGTTTGGAGTTTTGAGGGTGAATGGTGATTTTGGCCGAGGGTAGAGTGACGTAAGGTGCTATGTCGAGGCCTTGCTCGTCTCGGCGAGCCCGCAGCCCCAGTGTGAGTGGTGCTGTGCGAGGGCCACCAAGGGAGGTTTGAGGCCAGGCACGCGTTTTGGGTCTGGCACCTTTGGCCTGGGAGCAGGGGCTCGACGTTTGGAGTTTTGAGGGTGAATGGTGATTTTGGCCGAGGGTAGAGTGACGTAAGGTGCTATGTCGAGGCCTTGCTCGTCTCGGCGAGCCCGCAGCCCCAGTGTGAAGGGGGCTGTGCGAGGGCCACCAAGGGAGGTTTGAGGCCAGGCACGCGTTTTGGGTCTGGCACCTTTGGCCTGGGAGCAGGGGCTCGACGTTTGGAGTTTTGAGGGTGAATGGTGATTTTGGCCGAGGGTAGAGTGACGTAAGGTGCTATGTCGAGGCCTTGCTCGTCTCGGCGAGCCCGCAGCCCCATGTGAATGGGGCTGTGCGAGGGCCACCAAGGGAGGTTTGAGGCCAGGCACGCGTTTTGGGTCTGGCACCTTTGGCCTGGGAGCAGGGGCTCGACGTTTGGAGTTTTGAGGGTGAATGGTGATTTTGGCCGAGGGTAGAGTGACGTAAGGTGCTATGTCGAGGCCTTGCTCGTCTCGGCGAGCCCGCAGCCCCAGTGTGAGTGGGGCTGTGCGAGGGCCACCAAGGGAGGTTTGAGGCCAGGCACGCGTTTTGGGTCTGGCACCTTTGGCCTGGGAGCAGGGGCTCGACGTTTGGAGTTTTGAGGGTGAATGGTGATTTTGGCCGAGGGTAGAGTGACGTAAGGTGCTATGTCGAGGCCTTGCTCGTCTCGGCGAGCCCGCAGCCCCAGTGTGAGTGGGCTGTGCGAGGGCCACCAAGGGAGGTTTGAGGCCAGGCACGCGTTTTGGGTCTGGCACCTTTGGCCTGGGAGCAGGGGCTCGACGTTTGGAGTTTTGAGGGTGAATGCTGATTTTGGCCGAGGGTAGAGTGACGTAAGGTGCTATGTCGAGGCCTTGCTCGTCTCGGCGAGCCCGCAGCCCCAGTGTGAGTGGTGCTGTGCGAGGGCCACCAAGGGAGGTTTGAGGCCAGGCACGCGTTTTGGGTCTGGCACCTTTGGCCTGGGAGCAGGGGCTCGACGTTTGGAGTTTTGAGGGTGAATGGTGATTTTGGCCGAGGGTAGAGTGACGTAAGGTGCTATGTCGAGGCCTTGCTCGTCTCGGCGAGCCCGCAGCCCCAGTGTGAGTGGGGCTGTGCGAGGGCCACCAAGGGAGGTTTGAGGCCAGGCACGCGTTTTGGGTCTGGCACCTTTGGCCTGGGAGCAGGGGCTCGACGTTTGGAGTTTTGAGGGTGAATGGTGATTTTGGCCGAGGGTAGAGTGACGTAAGGTGCTATGTCGAGGCCTTGCTCGTCTCGGCGAGCCCGCAGCCCCAATGTGAGTGGTGCTGTGCGAGGGCCACCAAGGGAGGTTTGAGGCCAGGCACGCTTTTTGGGTCTGGCACCTTTGGCCTGGGAGCTGGGGCTCGACGTTTGGAGTTTTGAGGGTGAATGCTGATTTTGGCCGAGGGTAGAGTGACGTAAGGTGCTATGTCGAGGCCTTGCTCGTCTCGGCGAGCCCGCAGCCCCAGTGTGAATGGGGCTGTGCGAGGGCCACCAAGGGAGGTTTGAGGCCAGGCACGCGTTTTGGGTCTGGCACCTTTGGCCTGGGAGCAGGGGCTCGACGTTTGGAGTTTTTGAGGGTGAATGGTGATTTTGGCCGAGGGTAGAGTGACGTAAGGTGCTATGTCGAGGCCTTGCTCGTCTCGGCGAGCCCGCAGCCCCCAGTGTGAGTGGTGCTGTGCGAGGGCCACCAAGGGAGGTTTGAGGCCAGGCACGCGTTTTGGGTCTGGCACCTTTGGCCTGGGAGCAGGGGCTCGACGTTTGGAGTTTTGAGGGTGAATGCTGATTTTGGCCGAGGGTAGAGTGACGTAAGGTGCTATGTCGAGCCCTTGCTCGTCTCGGCGAGCCCGCAGCCCCATTGTGAGTGGGGCTGTGCGAGGCCACCAAGGGAGGTTTGAGGCCAGGCACGCGTTTTGGGTCTGGCACCTTTGGCCTGGGAGCAGGGGCTCGACGTTTGGAGTTTTGAGGGTGAATGCTGATTTTGGCCGAGGGTAGAGTGACGTAAGGTGCTATGTCGAGGCCTGCTCGTCTCGGCGAGCCCGCAGCCCCAGTGTGAGTGGGGCTGTGCGAGGGCCACCAAGGGAGGTTTGAGGCCAGGCACGCGTTTTGGGTCTGGCACCTTTGGCCTGGGAGCAGGGGCTCGACGTTTGGAGTTTTGAGGGTGAATGCTGATTTTGGCCGAGGGTAGAGTGACGTAAGGTGCTATGTCGAGGCCTTGCTCGTCTCGGCGAGCCCGCAGCCCCAATGTGAATGGGGGCTGTGCGAGGGCCACCAAGGGAGGTTTGAGGCCAGGCACGCGTTTTGGGTCTGGCACCTTTGGCCTGGGAGCAGGGGCTCGACGTTGGAGTTTTGAGGGTGAATGGTGATTTTGGCCGAGGGTAGAGTGACGTAAGGTGCTATGTCGAGGCCTTGCTCGTCTCGGCGAGCCCGCAGCCCCAGTGTGAATGGGGCTGTGCGAGGGCCACCAAGGGAGGTTTGAGGCCAGGCACGCGTTTTGGGTCTGGCACCTTGGCCTGGGAGCAGGGGCTCGACGTTTGGAGTTTTGAGGGTGAGTGCTGATTTTGGCCGAGGGTAGAGTGACGTAAGGTGCTATGTCGAGGCCTTGCTCGTCTCGGCGAGCCCGCAGCCCCAATGTGAATGGGGGCTGTGCGAGGGCCACCAAGGGAGGTTTGAGGCCAGGCACGCGTTTTGGGTCTGGCACCTTTGGCCTGGGAGCAGGGGCTCGACGTTTGGAGTTTTTGAGGGTGAATGGTGATTTTGGCCGAGGGTAGAGTGACGTAAGGTGCTATGTCGAGGCCTTGATCGTCTCGGCGAGCCCGCAGCCCCAGTGTGAGTGGTGCTGTGCGAGGGCCACCAAGGGAGGTTTGAGGCCAGGCACGCGTTTTGGGTCTGGCACCTTTGGCCTGGGAGCAGGGGCTCGACGTTTGGAGTTTTGAGGGTGAATGTGATTTTGGCCGAGGTAGAGTGACGTAAGGTGCTATGTCGAGGCCTTGCTCGTCTCGGCGAGCCCGCAGGCCCAGTGTGAGTGGTGCTGTGCGAGGGCCACCAAGGGAGGTTTGAGGCCAGGCACGCGTTTTGGGTCTGCACCTTTGGCCTGGGAGCAGGGGCTCGACGTTGGAGTTTTGAGGGTGAGTGCTGATTTTGGCCGAGGGTAGAGTGACGTAAGGTGCTATGTCGAGGCCTTGCTCGGCTCGGCGAGCCCGCAGCCCAAGTGTGAGTGGGGCTGTGCGAGGGCCACCAGGGAGGTTTGAGGCCAGGCACGCGTTTTGGGGCTGGCACCTTTGGCCTGGGAGCAGGGGGCTCGACGTTTGGAGTTTTGAGGGTGAATGCTGATTTTGGCCGAGGGTAGAGTGACGTAAGGTGCTATGTCGAGGCCTTGCTCGTCTCGGCGAGCCCGCAGCCCCAGTGTGAATGGGGCTGTGCGAGGGCCACCAAGGGAGGTTTGAGGCCAGGCACGCGTTTTGGGTCTGGCACCTTTGGCCTGGGAGCAGGGGCTCGACGTTTGGAGTTTTGAGGGTGAATGCTGATTTTGGCCGAGGGTAGAGTGACGTAAGGTGCTAGGTCGAGGCCTTGCTCGTCTCGGCGAGCCCGCAGCCCCAGTGTGAATGGGGCTGTGCGAGGGCCACCAAGGGAGGTTTGAGGCCAGGCACGCGTTTTGGGTCTGGCACCTTTTGGCCTGGGAGCAGGGGCTCGACGTTTGGAGTTTTGAGGGTGAATGCTGATTTTGGCCGAGGGTAGAGTGACGTAAGGTGCTATGTCGAGGCCTTGCTCGTCTCGGCGAGCCCGCAGCCCCCAGTGTGAGTGGTGCTGTGCGAGGGCCACCAAGGGAGGTTTGAGGCCAGGCCCGCGTTTTGGGTCTGGCACCTTTGGCCTGGGAGCAGGGGGCTCGACGTTTGGAGTTTTGAGGGTGAATGGTGATTTTGGCCGAGGGTAGAGTGACGTAAGGTGCTATGTCGAGGCCTTGCTCGTCTCGGCGAGCCCGCAGCCCCATTGTGAGTGGTGCTGTGAGAGGGCCACCAAGGGAGGTTTGAGGCCAGGCACGCGTTTGGGTCTGGCACCTTTGGCCTGGGAGCAGGGGCTCGACGTTTGGAGTTTTGAGGGTGAGTGCTGATTTTGGCCGAGGGTAGAGTGACGTAAGGTGCTAAGTCGAGGCCCTGCTCGTCTCGGCGAGCCCGAAGCCCCAGTGTGAGTGGTGCTGTGCGAGGGCCACCAAGGGAGGTTTGAGGCCAGGCACGCGTTTGGGTCTGGCACCTTTGGCCTGGGAGCAGGGGGCTCGACGTTTGGAGTTTTGAGGGTGCATGGTGATTTTGGCCGAGGGTAGAGTGACGTAAGGTGCTATGTCGAGGCCTTGCTCAGCTCGGCGAGCCCGCAGCCCCAGTGTGAATGGGGCTGTGCGAGGGCCACCAAGGGAGGTTTGAGGCCAGGCACGCGTTTTGGGTCTGGCACCTTTGGCCTGGGAGCAGGGGCTCGCCGTTTGGAGTTTGGAGGGTGAATGCTGATTTTGGCCGAGGGTAGAGTGACGTAAGGTGCTATGTCGAGGCCTTGCTCGTCTCGGCGAGCCTGCAGCCCCAATGTGAATGGGGCTGTGCGAGGGCCACTAAGGGAGGTTTGAGGCCAGGCACGCGTTTTGGGTCTGGCACCTTTGGCCTGGGAGCAGGGGGCTCGACGTTTGGAGTTTTGAGGGTGAATGGTGATTTTGGCCGAGGGTAGAGTGACGTAAGGTGCTATGTCGAGGCCTTGCTCGTCTCGGCGAGCCCGCAGCCCCAGTGTGAGTGGTGCTGTGCGAGGGCCACCAAGGGAGGTTTGAGGCCAGGCACGCGTTTTGGGTCTGGCACCTTTGGCCTGGGAGCAGGGGCTCGACGTTTGGAGTTTGAGGGTGAATGCTGATTTTGGCCGAGGGTAGAGTGACGTAAGGTGCTATGTCGAGGCCTTGCTCGTCTCGGCGAGCCCGCAGCCCCAGTGTGAATGGGGCTGTGCGAGGGCCAGCAAGGGAGGTTTGAGGCCAGGCACGCGTTTGGGTCTGGCACCTTTGGCCTGGGAGCAGGGGCTCGACGTTTGGAGTTTTGAGGGTGAATGCTGATTTTGGCCGAGGGTAGAGTGACGTAAGGTGCTATGTCGAGGCCTTGCTCGTCTCGGCGAGCCCGCAGCCCCAGTGTGAATGGGGCTGTGCGAGGGCCACCAAGGGAGGTTTGAGGCCAGGCACGCGTTTTGGGTCTGGCACCTTTGGCCTGGGAGCAGGGGCTCGACGTTTGGAGTTTTGAGGGTGAATGCTGATTTTGGCCGAGGGTAGAGTGACGTAAGGTGCTATGTCGAGGCCTTGCTCGTCTCGGCGAGCCCGCAGCCCCAATGTGAATGGGGCTGTGCGAGGGCCACCAAGGGAGGTTTGTGGCCAGGCACGCGTTTTGGGTCTGGCACCTTTGGCCTGGGTGCAGGGGCTCGACGTTTGGAGTTTTGAGGGTGATGCTGATTTTGGCCGAGGGTAGAGTGACGTAAGGTGCTATGTCGAGGCCTTGCTCGTCTCGGCGAGCCCGCAGCCCCAATGTGAGTGGGGCTGTGCGAGGGCCACCAAGGGAGGTTTGAGGCCAGGCACGCGTTTTGGGTCTGGCACCTTTGGCCTGGGAGCAGGGGCTCGACGTTTGGAGTTTTGAGGGTGAATGGTGATTTTGGCCGAGGGTAGAGTGACGTAAGGTGCTATGTCGAGGCCTTGCTCGTCTCGGCGAGCCCGCAGCCCCAATGTGAGTGTGCTGTGCGAGGGCCACCAAGGGAGGTTTGAGGCCAGGCACGCGTTTTGGGTCTGGCACCTTTGGCCTGGGAGCAGGGGCTCGACGTTTGGAGTTTTGAGGGTGAATGATGATTTTGGCCGAGGGTAGAGTGACGTATGGTGCTATGTCGAGGCCTTGCTCGTCTCGGCGAGCCCGCAGCCCCAGTGTGAGTGGTGCTGTGCGAGGGCCACCAGGGAGGTTTGAGGCCAGGCACGCGTTTTGGGTCTGGCACCTGTGGCCTGGGAGCAGGGGGCTCGACGTTTGGAGTTTTGAGGGTGAATGGTGATTTTGGCCGAGGGTAGAGTGACGTAAGGTGCTATGTCGAGGCCTTGCTCGTCTCGGCGAGCCCGCAGCCCCAATGTGAGTGGGGCTGTGCGAGGGCCGCCAAGGGAGGTTTGAGGCCAGGCACGCGTTTTGGGTCTGGCACCTTTGGCCTGGGAGCAGGGGCTCGACGTTTGGAGTTTTGAGGGTGAATGCTGATTTTGGCCGAGGGTAGAGTGACGTAAGGTGCTATGTCGAGGCCTTGCTCGTCTCGGCGAGCCCGCAGCCCCAGTGTGAGTGGTGCTGTGCGAGGGCCACCAAGGGAGGTTTGAGGCCAGGCACGCGTTTTGGGTCTGGCACCTTTGGCCTGGGAGCAGGGGCTCGACGTTTGGAGTTTTGAGGGTGAATGCTGATTTTGGCCGAGGGTAGAGTGACGTAAGGTGCTATGTCGAGGCCTTGCTCGTCTCGGCGAGCCCGCAGCCCCAATGTGAGTGGGGCTGTGCGAGGGCCACCAAGGGAGGTTTGAGGCCAGGCACGCGTTTTGGGTCTGGCACCTTTGGCCTGGGAGCAGGGGCTCGACGTTTGGAGTTTTGAGGGTGAATGCTGATTTTTGGCCGAGGGTAGAGTGACGTAAGGTGCTATGTCGAGGCCTTGCTCGGCTCGGCGAGCCCGCAGCCCCAGTGTGAGTGGGGCTGTGCGAGGGCCACCAAGGGAGGTTTGAGGCCAGGCACGCGTTTTGGGTCTGGCACCTTTGGCCTGGGAGCAGGGGCTCGACGTTTGGAGTTTTGAGGGTGATGCTGATTTTGGCCGAGGGTAGAGTGACGTAAGGTGCTATGTCGAGGCCTTGCTCGTCTCGGCGAGCCCGCAGCCCCCAGTGTGAGTGGTGCTGTGCGAGGGCCACCAAGGGAGGTTTGAGGCAGGCACGCGGTTTGGGTCTGGCACCTTTGGCCTGGGAGCAGGGGGCTCGACGTTTGGAGTTTTGAGGGTGAATGGTGAATTTGGCCGAGGGTAGAGTGACGTAAAGGTGCTATGTCGAGGCCTTGCTCGTCTCGGCGAGCCCGCAGCCCCAATGTGAATGGGTCTGTGCGAGGGCCACCAAGGGAGGTTTGAGGCCAGGCACGCGTTTTGGGTCTGGCACCTTTGGCCTGGGAGCAGGGGCTCGACGTTTGGAGTTTTGAGGGTGAATGGTGATTTTGGCCGAGGGTAGAGTGACGTAAGGTGCTATGTCGAGGCCTTGCTCGTCTCGGCGAGCCCGCAGCCCCAATGTGAATGGGGGCTGTGCGAGGGCCACCAAGGGAGGTTTGAGGCCAGGCACGCGTTTAGGGTCTGGCACCTTTGGCCTGGGAGCAGGGGGCTCGACGTTTGGAGTTTTGAGGGTGAATGGTGATTTTGGCCGAGGGTAGAGTGACGTAAGGTGCTATGTCGAGGCCTTGCTCGTCTCGGCGAGCCCGCAGCCCCAGTGTGAGTGGTGCTGTGCGAGGGCCACCAAGGGAGGTTGAGGCCAGGCACGCGTTTTGGGTCTGGCACCTTTGGCCTGGGAGCAGGGGCTCGACGTTTGGAGTTTTGAGGGTGAATGCTGATTTTTGCCGAGGGTAGAGTGACGTAAGGTGCTATGTCGAGGCCTTGCTCGTCTCGGCGAGCCCGCAGCCCCAGTGTGAAGGGTGCTGTGCGAGGGCCACCAAGGGAGGTTTGAGGCCAGGCACGCGTTTTGGGTCTGGCACCTTTGGCCTGGGAGCAGGGGCTCGACGTTTGGAGTTTTGAGGGTGAATGGTGATTTTGGCCGAGGGTAGAGTGACGTAAGGTGCTATGTCGAGCCTTGCTCGTCTCGGCGAGCCCGCAGCCCCAGTGTGAGTGGGGCTGTGCGAGGGCCACCAAGGGAGGTTTGAGGCCAGGCACGCGTTTTGGGTCTGGCACCTTTGGCCTGGGAGCAGGGGCTCGACGTTTGGAGTTTTGAGGGTGAATGGTGATTTTGGCCGAGGGTAGAGTGACGTAAGGTGCTATGTCGAGGCCTTGCTCGTCTCGGCGAGCCCGCAGCCCCAATGTGAGTGGGGCTGTGCGAGGGCCACCAAGGGAGGTTTGAGGCCAGGCACGCGTTTTGGGTCTGGCACCTTTGGCCTGGGAGCAGGGGCTCGACGTTTGGAGTTTTGAGGGTGAATGGTGATTTTGGCCGAGGGTAGAGTGACGTAAGGTGCTATGTCGAGGCCTTGCTCGTCTCGGCGAGCCCGCAGCCCCAGTGTGAGTGGGGCTGTGCGAGGGCCACCAAGGGAGGTTTGAGGCCAGGCACGCGTTTTGGGTCTGGCACCTTTGGCCTGGGAGCAGGGGCTCGACGTTTGGAGTTTTGAGGGTGAATGGTGATTTTGGCCGAGGGTAGAGTGACGTAAGGTGCTATGTCGAGGCCTTGCTCGTCTCGGCGAGCCCGCAGCCCCAGTGTGAGTGGTGCTGTGCGAGGGCCACCAAGGGAGGTTTGAGGCCAGGCACGCGTTTTGGGTCTGGCACCTTTGGCCTGGGAGCAGGGGCTCGACGTTTGGAGTTTTTGAGGGTGAATGCTGATTTTGGCCGAGGGTAGAGTGACGTAAAGGTGCTATGTCGAGGCCTTGCTCGGCTCGGCGAGCCCGCAGCCCCAGTGCGAATGGGGCTGTGCGAGGGCCACCAAGGGAGGTTTGAGGCCAGGCACGCGTTTTGGTCTGGCACCTTTGGCCTGGGAGCAGGGGCTCGACGTTTGGAGTTTTGAGGGTGAGTGCTGATTTGGGCCGAGGGTAGAGTGACGTAAGGCGCTACGTCGAGGCCTTGCTCGTCTCGGCGAGCCCGCAGCCCCCATGTGAGTGGGGCTGTGCGAGGGCCAGCAAGGGAGGTTTGAGGCCAGGCACGCGTTTTGGGTCTGGCACCTTTGGCCTGGGAGCAGGGGCTCGACGTTTGGAGTTTTGAGGGTGAATGCTGATTTTGGCCGAGAGTAGAGTGACGTAAGGTGCTATGTCGAGGCCTTGCTCGTCTCGGCGAGCCCGCAGCCCCAGTGTGAGTGGTGCTGTGCGAGGGCCACCAAGGGAGGTTTGAGGCCAGGCACGCGTTTGGGTCTGGCACCTTTGGCCTGGGAGCAGGGGCTCGACGTTTGGAGTTTTGAGGGTGAATGGTGATTTTGGCCGAGGGTAGAGTGACGTAAGGTGCTATGTCGAGGCCTTGCTCGGCTCGGCGAGCCCGCAGCCCCAGTGTGAGTGGTGCTGTGCGAGGGCCACCAAGGGAGGTTTGAGGCCAGGCACGCGTTTTGGGTCTGGCACCTTTGGCCTGGGAGCAGGGGCTCGACGTTGGAGTTTTGAGGGTGAATGATGATTTTGGCCGAGGGTAGAGTGACGTAAGGTGCTATGTCGAGGCCTTGCTCGTCTCGGCGAGCCCGCAGCCCCAGTGTGAGTTGGGCTGTGCGAGGGCCACCAAGGGAGGTTTGAGGCCAGGCACGCGTTTTGGGTCTGGCACCTTTGGCCTGGGAGCAGGGGCTCGACGTTTGGAGTTTTGAGCGTGAGGGCTGATTTTGGCCGAGGGTAGAGTGACGTAAGGTGCTACGTTGAGCCCTTGCTCGGCTCGGCGAGCCCGCAGCCCCAGTGCGAGTGGTGCTGTGCGAGGGCCACCAAGGGAGGTTTGAGGCCAGGCACGCGTTTTGGGGCTGGCACCTTTGGCCTGGGAGCAGGGGCTCGACGTTTGGAGTTTTGAGGGTGAATGCTGATTTTGGCCGAGAGTGACGTAAGGTGCTACGTTGAGCCCTTGCTCGGCTGGGCGAGCCCGCAGCCCCAGTGCGAGTGGGGCTGTGCGAGGGCCAGCAAGGGAGGTTCGAGGCCAGGCACGCGTTTTGGGTCTGGCACCTTTGGCCTGGGAGCAGGGGCTCGACGTTTGGAGTTTGGAGCGTGAGTGGTGATTTTGGCCGAGGGTAGAGTGACGTAAGGCGCTACGTTGAGCCCTTGCTCGTCTCGGTGAGCCCGCAGTCCCGGTGCGAGTGGGGCTGTGCGAGGGCCAGCAAGGGAGGTTTGAGGGCAGGCACGCGTTTTGGGTCTGGCACCTTTGGCCTGGGAGCAGGGGCTCGACGTTTGCAGTTTGGAGCGTGAGGGCTGATTTTGGCCGAGGGTAGAGTGACGTAAGGCGCTACGTTGAGCCCTTGCTCGGCTGGGCGAGCCCGCAGCCCCAGTGCGAGTGGTGCTGTGCGAGGGCCAGCAAGGGAGGTTCGAGGCCAGGCACGCGTTTTGGGGGCTGGCACCTTTGGCCTGGGAGCAGGGGCTCGACGTTTGCAGTTTGGAGCGTGATGGCTGATTTTGGCCGAGAGTGACGTAAGGCGCTACGTTGAGCCCTTGCTCGGCTGGGCGAGCCCGCAGCCCCAGTGCGAGTGGGGCTGTGCGAGGGCCAGCAAGGGAGGTTCGAGGGCAGGCACGCGTTTTGGGGCTGGCACCTTTGGCCTGGGAGCAGGGGCTCGACGTTTGCAGTTTGGAGCGTGAGGGCTGATTTTGGCCGAGAGTGACGTAAGGCGCTACGTTGAGCCCTTGCTCGGCTGGGCGAGCCCGCAGCCCCAGTGCGAATGGGGCTGTGCGAGGGCCAGCAAGGGAGGTTCGAGGGCAGGCACGCGTTTTGGGTCTGGCACCTTTGGCCTGGGAGCAGGGGCTCGACGTTTGCAGTTTGGAGCGTGAGGGCTGATTTTGGCCGAGAGTGACGTAAGGCGCTACGTTGAGGCCTTGCTCGGCTGGGCGAGCCCGCAGCCCCAGTGCGAGTGGGGCTGTGCGAGGGCCAGCAAGGGAGGTTCGAGGGCAGGCACGCGTTTTGGGGCTGGCACCTTTGGCCTGGGAGCAGGGGCTCGACGTTTGCAGTTTGGAGCGTGAGGGCTGATTTTGGCCGAGAGTGACGTAAGGCGCTACGTGAGCCCTTGCTCGGCTGGGCGAGCCCGCAGCCCCGGTGCGAGTGGGCCTGTGCGAGGGCCAGCAAGGGAGGTTCGAGGGCAGGCACGCGTTTTGGGTCTGGCACCTTTGGCCTGGGAGCAGGGGCTCGCGTTTTGCAGTTTGGAGCGTGAGGGCTGATTTTGGCCGAGAGTGACGTAAGGCGCTACGTTGAGCCCTTGCTCGGCTGGGCGAGCCCGCAGCCCCAGTGCGAGTGGGGCTGTGCGAGGGCCAGCAAGGGAGGTTCGAGGCAGGCACGCGTTTTGGGGCTGGCACCTTTGGCCTGGGAGCAGGGGCTCGACGTTTGCAGTTTGGAGCGTGAGGGCTGATTTTGGCCGAGAGTGACGTAAGGCGCTACGTTGAGCCCTTGCTCGGCTGTGCGAGGGCCAGCAAGGGAGGTTCGAGGGCAGGCACGCGTTTTGGGGCTGGCACCTTTGGCCTGGGAGCAGGGGCTCGACGTTTGCAGTTTGGAGCGTGAGGGCTGATTTTGGCCGAGAGTGACGTAAGGCGCTACGTTGAGCCCTTGCTCGGCTGGCGAGCCCGCAGCCCCAGTGCGAGTGGGGCTGTGCGAGGGCCAGCAAGGGAGGTTCGAGGCAGGCACGCGTTTTGGTCTGGCACCTTTGGCCTGGGAGCAGGGGCTCGACGTTTGCAGTTTGGAGCGTGAGGGCTGATTTTGGCCGAGAGTGACGTAAGGCGCTACGTTGAGCCCTTGCTCGGCTGGGCGAGCCCGCAGCCCCAGTGCGAGTGGGGCTGTGCGAGGGCCAGCAAGGGAGGTTCGAGGGCAGGCACGCGTTTTGGGGCTGGCACCTTTGGCCTGGGAGCAGGGGCTCGACGTTTGCAGTTTGGAGCGTGAGGGCTGATTTGGCCGAGAGTGACGTAAGGCGCTACGTTGAGCCCTTGCTCGGCTGGGCGAGCCCGCAGCCCCAGTGCGAGTGGGGCTGTGCGAGGGCCAGCAAGGGAGGTTCGAGGCCAGGCACGCGTTTTGGGGCTGGCACCTTTGGCCTGGGAGCAGGGGCTCGACGTTTGCAGTTTGGAGCGTGAGGGCTGATTTTGGCCGAGAGTAGAGTGACGTAAGGTGCTATGTTGAGCCCTTGCTCGGCTGGGCGAGCCCGCAGCCCCAATGTGAGTGGGGCTGTGCGAGGGCCAGCAAGGGAGGTTCGAGGGCAGGCACGCGTTTTGGGTCTGGCACCTTTGGCCTGGGAGCAGGGGCTCGACGTTTGGAGTTTTGAGCGTGAGGGCTGATTTTGGCCGAGAGTGACGTAAGGCGCTACGTTGAGCCCTTGCTCGGCTGGGCGAGCCCGCAGCCCCAGTGCGAGTGGGGCTGTGCGAGGGCCAGCAAGGGAGGTTTGAGGGCAGGCACGCGTTTTGGGGCTGGCACCTTTGGCCTGGGAGCAGGGGCTCGACGTTTGCAGTTTGGAGCGTGAGGGCTGATTTTGGCCGAGAGTGACGTAAGGTGCTATGTTGAGCCCTTGCTCGGCTGGGCGAGCCCGCAGCCCCAGTGCGAGTGGGGCTGTGCGGGGGCCAGCAAGGGAGGTTCGAGGGCAGAAAGGCACGCGTTTTGGGGCTGGCACCTTGGCCTGGGAGCAGGGGCTCGACGTTTGCAGTTTGGAGCGTGAGGGCTGATTTTGGCCGAGAGTGACGTAAGGCGCTACGTGAGCCCTTGCTCGGCTGGGCGGCCCGCAGCCCCAGTGCGAGTGGGGCTGTGCGAGGGCCAGCA
>NW_026561977.1:0-57710 GCF_028858705.1 Grus americana
GCCCCATTCACAGCCCTGCTAACTCTGGGGCTGCAGGCTCCTTTAGGCATCCAAAAACTCCGACATGCGACGGAGCGCTCTCTGGCCGTCGCCCACCTTCGGCCTCAAACCTGAAAACGTCCGGGCCCTGCTCCCAGGCAAACCTCCCAGGCCCGAATGGCGTTCTTTCCTGAAACTTCAACCATGGCCCCATTCACAGCCCTACTAACTCTGGGGCTGCAGGCTCCTTTAGGCATCCAAAAACTCCGACATGCGACGGAGCGGCTCGCTAGCCGTCCCCGCCTTCGGCCTTCAAACCTGAAAACGTCCGGCCCTGCTCCCAGGCAAAACCTCCAGGCCCCGAATGGCGGTTCTTTTTCCTGAAACCTCAACCATGGCCCCATTCACAGCCCTGCTAACTCTGGGGCTGCAGGCTCCTTTACGCATCCAAAATCTCCGAAGTGTAACTTAGCATCTCTCTAGCCATTTTTGAGATTCAAGCTCAAAACTGAAAACGTCCGGGCCCTGCTCCCAGGCGAAACATCCCATCCCGAATGTGTTCTTTCCTGAAACTTCAACCATGGCCCCATTCACAGCCCTACTAACTCTGGGGCTGCAGGCTCCTTTAGGCATCCAAAAACTCCGACATGCGACGAGCGGCTCTCGCTGGCCGTCGCCCACCTTCGGCCGTCAAACCTGAAAACGTCCGGGCCCTGCTCCCAGGCAAACCTCCAGCCCCGAATGGCGGTTCTTTCCTGAAACCTCTCAACCATGGCCCCATTCACAGCCCTGCTAACTCTGGGGCTGCAGGCTCCTTTACGCATCCAAAATCTCCGAAGTGTAACTTAGCATCTCTCTAGCCACCATTTTGAGATTCAAGCTTCAAAACTGAAAACGTCCGGGCCCTGCTCCCAGGCGAAACATCCCAGCCCCGAATGGTGTTGCTTTCCTGAAACTTCAACCATGGCCCCATTCACAGCCCTACTAACTCTGGGGCTGCAGGCTCCTTTAGGCATCCAAAAACTCCGACATGCGACGGAGCGGCTCGCTGGCCGTCGCCCACCTTCGGCCGTCAACCTGAAAACGTCCGGGCCCTGCTCCCAGGCAAAACCTCCAGGCCCCGAATGGCGGTTCTTTCCTGAAACCTCAACATGGCCCCATTCACAGCCCTGCTAACTCTGGGCTGCAGGCTCCTTTACGCATCCAAAATCTCCGAAGTGAACTTAGCATCTCTCTAGCCATTTTTGAGATTCAGCTTCAAAACTGAAAACGTCCGGGCCCTGCTCCCAGGCAAAACCTCCCAGCCAATGGTGTTCTTTCCTGAAACTTCAACCATGGCCCCATTCACAGCCCTACTAACTCTGGGGCTGCAGGCTCCTTTAGGCATCCAAAAACTCCGACATGACGGAGCATCTCGCTGGCCGTCGCCCAGATTCTTCGCCAAAACCTGAAAACGTCCGGGCCCTGCTCCCAGGCAAAAACCCCAGGCCCCGAATGGCTGTTCTTTCCTGAAACTTCAACCATGGCCCCATTCACAGCCCTACTAACTCTGGGGCTGCAGGCTCCTTTAGGCATCCAAAAACTCCGACATGCGACGGAGCGCTCGCTGGCCGTCGCCCGCCTTCGGCCGTCAAACCTGAAAACGTCCGGGCCCTGCTCCCAGGCAAAACCTCCAGGCCCCGAATGGCGGTTCTTTCCTGAAACCTCAAGCATGGCCCCATTCACAGCCCTGCTAACTCTGGGGCTGCAGGCTCCTTTACGCATCCAAAATCTCCGAAGTGTAACTTAGCATCTCTCTAGCCATTTTTGAGATTCAAGCTTCAAAACTGAAAACGTCCGGGCCCTGCTCCCAGGCGAAACATCCCAGTCCCAATGGTGTTGCTTTCCTGAAACTTCAACCATGGCCCCATTCACAGCCCTACTAACTCTGGGGCTGCAGGCTCCTTTAGGCATCCAAAAACTCTGACATGCGACGGAGCGGCTCGCTGGCCGTCGCCCACCTTCGGCCGTCAAACCTGAAAACGTCCGGGCCCTGCTCCCAGGCAAAACCTCCAGGCCCCGAATGGCGGTTCTTTCCTGAAACCTCAAGCCATGGCCCCATTCACAGCCCTGACTAACCTGGGGCTGCAGGCTCCTTTACGCATCCAAAATCTCCGAAGTGTAACTTAGCATCTCTCTAGCCATTTTTGAGATTCAAGCTTCAAAACTGAAAACGTCCGGGCCCTGCTCCCAGGCGAAACAACCAGTCCCGAATGGTGTTGCTTTCCTGAAACTTCAACCATGGCCCCATTCACAGCCCTACTAACTCTGGGGCTGCAGGCTCCTTTAGGCATCCAAAAACTCCGACATGCGACGGAGCGCCTCGCTGGCCGTCGCCCGCCTTCGGCCGTCAAACCTGAAAACGTCCGGGCCCTGCTCCCAGGCAAACCTCCAGGCCCCGAATGGCGGTTCTTTCCTGAAACCTCAACCATGGCCCCATTCACAGCCCTGCTAACTCTGGGGCTGCAGGCTCCTTTACGCATCCAAAATCTCCTAAGTGTAACTTAGCATCTCTCTAGCCATTTTTGAGATTCAAGCTTCAAAACTGAAAACGTCCGGGCCCTGCTCCCAGGCGAAACATCCCAGTCCCGAATGGTGTTGCTTTCCTGAAACTTCAACCATGGCCCCATTCACAGCCCTACTAACCCTGCAGCTGCACGCTCCTTTAGGCATCCAAAAACTCCGACATGCGACGGAGCGGCTCGCTGGCCGTCGCGCCCACCTTCGGCCAGTAAAACTGAAAACGTCCGGGCCCTGCTCCCAGGCAAAAACTCCAGGCCCCGAATGGCGGTTCTTTCCTGAAACTTCAACCATGGCCCCATTCACAGCCCTACTAACCCTGGGGCTGCAGGCTCCTTTAGGCATCCAAAAACTCCGACATGCGACTTAGCGGCTCTCTGGCCGTCGCCCGATTCCGGCTTCAAACTGAAAACGTCCGGGCCCTGCTCCCAGGCAAAACTCCCAGGCCCCGAATGGCGTTCTTTCCTGAAACCTCAACCATGGCCCCATTCACAGCCCTGCTAACTCTGGGGCTGCAGGCTCCTTTACGCATCCAAAATCTCCGAAGTGTAACTTAGCATCTCTCTAGCCATTTTTGAGATTCAAGCTTCAAACTGAAAACGTCCGGGCCCTGCTCCCAGGCAAAAACTCCCAGCCCGAATGGCGTTCTTTCCTGAAACTTCAACCATGGCCCCATTCACAGCCCTGCTAACTCTGGGGCTGCAGGCTCCTTTAGGCATCCAAAAACTCCGACATGCGACGGAGCGCCTCGCTGGCCGTCGCCCGCCTTCGGCCGTCAAACCTGAAAACGTCCGGGCCCTGCTCCCAGGCAAAACCTCCAGCCCCGAATGGCGGTTCTTTCCTGAAACTTCAACCATGGCCCCATTCACAGCCCTACTAACTCTGGGGCTGCAGGCTCCTTTAGGCATCCAAAATCTCCGACATGCGACGGAGCGGCTCGCTGGCCGTCGCCCCCCTTCGGCCGTCAAACCTGAAAACGTCCGGCCCTGCTCCCAGGCAAAACCTCCAGCCCCGAATGGCGGTTCTTTCCTGAAACTTCAACCATGGCCCCATTCACAGCCCTACTAACCCTGGGGCTGCAGGCTCCTTTAGGCATCCAAAAACTCCGACATGCGACGGAGCGGCTCTCTGGCCGTCGCCCGCCTTCTGCCACAAACCTGAAAACGTCCGGGCCCTGCTCCCAGGCAAAACCTCCAGGCCCCGAATGGCGTTCTTTCCTGAAACCTCAACCATGGCCCCATTCACAGCCCTGCTAACTCTGGGGCTGCAGGCTCCTTTACGCATCCAAAATCTCCGAAGTGTAACTTAGCATCTCTCTAGCCATTTTTGAGATTCAAGCTTCAAAACTGAAAACGTCCGGGCCCTGCTCCCAGGCGAAAACATCCCAGCCCCGAATGGTGTTGCTTTCCTGAAACTTCAACCATGGCCCCATTCACAGCCCTACTAACTCTGGGCTGCAGGCTCCTTTTGGCATCCAAAAACTCCGACATGTGACGGAGCGGCTCGCTGGCCGTCGCCCACCTTCGGCCGTCAAACCTGAAAACGTCCGGGCCCTGCTCCCAGGCAAAACCTCCAGGCCCCGAATGGCGGTTCTTTCCTGAAACCTCAACCATGGCCCCATTCACAGCCCTGCTAACTCTGGGGCTGCAGGCTCCTTTACGCATCCAAAATCTCCGAAGTGTAACTTAGCATCTCTCTAGCCATTTTTGAGATTCAAGCTTCAAAACTGAAAACGTCCGGGCCCTGCTCCCAGGCGAAACATCCCAGTCCCGAATGGTGTTCTTTCCTGAAACTTCAACCATGGCCCCATTCACAGCCCTACTAACTCCTGGGCTGCAGGCTCCTTTAGCATCCAAAAACTCCGACATGCGACGGAGCGGCTCGCTGGCCGTCGCCCGCCTTCGGCCGTCAAACCTGAAAACGTCCGGGCCCTGCTCCCAGGCAAAACCTCCAGGCCCCGAATGGCGTTCTTTCCTGAAACCTCAAGCATGGCCCCATTCACAGCCCTACTAACTCTGGGGCTGCAGGCTCCTTTACGCATCCAAAATCTCCAAGTGTAACTTAGCATCTCTCTAGCCATTTTTGAGATTCAAGCTTCAAAACTGAAAACGTCCGGGCCCTGCTCCCAGGCGAAACATCCCAGGCCCGAATGGTGTTGCTTTCCTGAAACTCAACCATGGCCCCATTCACAGCCCTACTCACTCTGGGGCTGCAGGCTCCTTTAGGCATCCAAAAACTCCGACATGCGACGGCGCTCGCTGCCGTCGCCCACCTTCGGCCAGTAAACCTGAAAACGTCCGGGCCCTGCTCCCAGGCAAAACATCCAGGCCCCGAATGGCGGTTCTTTCCTGAAACTTCAACCATGGCCCCATTCACAGCCCTACTAACTCTGGGGCTGCAGGCTCCTTTAGGCATCCAAAAACTCCGACATGCGACGGAGCGGCTCGCTGGCCGTCGCCCGCCTTCGGCCGTCAAACCTGAAAACGTCCGGGCCCTGCTCCCAGGCAAAACCTCCAGCCCCGAATGGCGTTCTTTCCTGAAACCTCAAGCATGGCCCCATTCACAGCCCTGCTAACTCTGGGGCTGCAGGCTCCTTTACGCATCCAAAATCTCCGAAGTGTAACTTAGCATCTCTCTAGCCATTTTGAGATTCAAGCTTCAAACTGAAAACGTCCGGGCCCTGCTCCCAGGCAAACATCCCAGCCCGAATGGTGTTCTTTCCTGAAACTTCAACCATGGCCCCATTCACAGCCCTGCTAACTCTGGGGCTGCAGGCTCCTTTAGGCATCCAAAATCTCCGAAGTGTAACTTAGCATCTCTCTAGCCATTTTTGAGATTCAAGCTTCAAAACTGAAAACGTCCGGGCCCTGCTCCCAGGCGAAACATCCCAGCCCAATGGTTGCTTTCCTGAAACTTCAACCATGGCCCCCATTCACAGCCCTACTAACCTGGGGCTGCAGGCTCCTTTAGGCATCCAAAAACTCCGACATGCGACGGAGCGGCTCGCTGGCCGTCGCCCACCTTCGGCCGTCAACCTGAAAACGTCCGGGCCCTGCTCCCAGGCAAAACCTCCAGGCCCCGAATGGCGGTTCTTTCCTGAAACCTCAAGCATGGCCCCATTCACAGCCCTGCTAACTCTGGGGCTGCAGGCTCCTTTACGCATCCAAAATCTCCGAAGTGTAACTTAGCATCTCTCTAGCCATTTTTGAGATTCAAGCTTCAAAACTGAAAACGTCCGGGCCCTGCTCCCAGGCAAAACCTCCCAGCCCGAATGGCGGTTCTTTCCTGAAACTTCAACCATGGCCCCATTCACAGCCCTGCTAACTCTGGGGCTGCAGGCTCCTTTACGCATCCAAAATCTCCGACAAGTGTAACTTAGCATCTCTCTAGCCATTTTTGAGATTCAAGCTTCAAAACTGAAAACGTCCGGGCCCTGCTCCCAGGCGAAACATCCCAGGCCCGAATGGTGTTGCTTTCCTGAAACTTCAACCATGGCCCCATTCACAGCCCTACTACTCTGGGGCTGCAGGCTCCTTTAGGCATCCAAAAACTCCGACATGCGACGGAGCGGCTCGCTGGCCGTCGCCCACCTTCGGCCAGTAAACCTGAAAACGTCCGGGCCCTGCTCCCAGGCAAAAACTCCAGGCCCCGAATGGCTGTTCTTTCCTGAAACTTCAACCATGGCCCCATTCACAGCCCTACTAACTCTGGGGCTGCAGGCTCCTTTAGGCATCCAAAAACTCCGACATGCGACGGAGCGCTCTCGCTGGCCGTCGCCCGCCTTCGGCCATCAACCTGAAAACGTCCGGGCCCTGCTCCCAGGCAAAACCTCCAGGCCCCGAATGGCGGTTCTTTCCTGAAACCTCAAGCATGGCCCCATTCACAGCCCTGCTAACTCTGGGGCTGCAGGCTCCTTTAGCATCCAAAATCTCCGAAGTGTAACTTAGCATCTCTCTAGCCATTTTTGAGATTCAAGCTTCAAAACTGAAAACGTCCGGGCCCTGCTCCCAGGCAAAACATCCCAGCCCGAATGGTGTTTCTTTCCTGAAACTTCAACCATGGCCCCATTCACAGCCCTACTAACTCTGGGGCTGCAGGCTCCTTTAGGCATCCAAAAACTCCGACATGCGACGGAGCGGCTCGCTGGCCGTCGCCCACCTCTAGCCATTTTTGAGATTCAAGCTTCAAACCTGAAAACGTCCGGGCCCTGCTCCCAGGCGAAACATCCCAGTCCCGAATGGTGTTGCTTTCCTGAAACTTCAACCATGGCCCCATTCACAGCCCTGCTAACTCTGGGCTGCAGGCTCCTTTACGCATCCAAAATCTCCGAAGTGTAACTTAGCATCTCTCTAGCCATTTTTGAGATTCAAGCTTCAAACTGAAAACGTCCGGGCCCTGCTCCCAGGCAAAACATCCCAGCCCCGAATGGTGTTGCTTTCCTGAAACTTCAACCATGGCCCCATTCACAGCCCTGCTAACTCTGGGGCTGCAGGCTCCTTTACGCATCCAAAATCTCCGAAGTGTAACTTAGCATCTCTCTAGCCATTTTTGAGATTCAAGCTTCAAAACTGAAAACGTCCGGGCCCTGCTCCCAGGCGAAAAATCCCCAGTCCCGAATGGTGTTGCTTTCCTGAAACTTCAACCATGGCCCCATTCACAGCCCTACTAACTCTGGGGCTGCAGGCTCCTTTAGGCATCCAAAAACTCCGACATGCGACGGAGCGGCTCGCTGGCCGTCGCCCACCTTCGGCCGTCAAACCTGAAAACGTCCGGGCCCTGCTCCCAGGCAAAAACTCCAGCCCCGAATGGCGGTTCTTTCCTGAAACCTCAACCATGGCCCCATTCACAGCCCTGCTAACTCTGGGGCTGCAGGCTCCTTTACGCATCCAAAATCTCCGAAGTGTAACTTAGCATCTCTCTAGCCATTTTTGAGATTCAAGCTTCAAAACTGAAAACGTCCGGGCCCTGCTCCCAGGCGAAACATCCCAGTCCCGAATGGTGTTGCTTTCCTGAAACTTCAACCATGGCCCCATTCACAGCCCTACTAACTCTGGGGCTGCAGGCTCCTTTAGGCATCCAAAAACTCCGACATGCGACGGAGCGCTCGCTGGCCGTCGCCCACCTTCGGCCGTCAAACCTGAAAACGTCCGGGCCCTGCTCCCAGGCAAAACCTCCAGGCCCCGAATGGCGGTTCTTTCCTGAAACCTCAAGCATGGCCCCATTCACAGCCCTGCTAACTCTGGGGCTGCAGGCTCCTTTACGCATCCAAAATCTCCGAAGTGTAACTTAGCATCTCTCTAGCCATTTTTGAGATTCAAGCTTCAAAACTGAAAACGTCCGGGCCCTGCTCCCAGGCGAAACATCCCAGTCCCGAATGGTGTTGCTTTCCTGAAACTTCAACCATGGCCCCATTCACAGCCCTACTAACTCTGGGGCTGCAGGCTCCTTTAGGCATCCAAAAACTCCGACATGCGACGGAGCGGCTCGCTGGCCGTCGCCCACCTTCGGCCGTCAAACCTGAAAACGTCCGGGCCCTGCTCCCAGGCAAAACCTCCAGGCCCCGAATGGCGGTTCTTTCCTGAAACCTCAACCATGGCCCCATTCACAGCCCTGCTAACTCTGGGGCTGCAGGCTCCTTTACGCATCCAAAATCTCCGAAGTGTAACTTAGCATCTCTCTAGCCATTTTTGAGATTCAAGCTTCAAAACTGAAAACGTCCGGGCCCTGCTCCCAGGCGAAACATCCCAGCCCGAATGGTGTTGCTTTCCTGAAACTTCAACCATGGCCCCATTCACAGCCCTACTAACTCTGGGGCTGCAGGCTCCTTTAGGCATCCAAAAACTCCGACATGCGACGGAGCGGCTCGCTGGCCGTCGCCCGCCTTCGGCCGTCAAACCTGAAAACGTCCGGGCCCTGCTCCCAGGCAAAACCTCCAGGCCCCGAATGGCGGTTCTTTCCTGAAACCTCAACCATGGCCCCATTCACAGCCCTGCTAACTCTGGGGCTGCAGGCTCCTTTACGCATCCAAAATCTCCGAAGTGTAACTTAGCATCTCTCTAGCCATTTTTGAGATTCAAGCTTCAAAACTGAAAACGTCCGGGCCCTGCTCCCAGGCGAAACATCCCAGTCCCGAATGGTGTTGCTTTCCTGAAACTTCAACCATGGCCCCATTCACAGCCCTACTAACTCTGGGGCTGCAGGCTCCTTTAGGCATCCAAAAACTCCGACATGCGACGGAGCGGCTCGCTGGCCGTCGCCCACCTTCGCCAGTAAACCTGAAAACGTCCGGGCCCTGCTCCCAGGCAAAAACTCCAGGCCCCGAATGGCTGTTCTTTCCTGAAACTTCAACCCTGGCCCCATTCACAGCCCTACTAACCCTGGGGCTGCAGGCTCCTTTAGGCATCCAAAAACTCCGACATGCGACGGAGCGGCTCGCTGGCCGTCGCCCGCCTTCGCCGTCAAACCTGAAAACGTCCGGGCCCTGCTCCCAGGCAAAACCTCCAGGCCCGAATGGCGGTTCTTTCCTGAAACCTCAACCATGGCCCCATTCACAGCCCTGCTAACTCTGGGGCTGCAGGCTCCTTTACGCATCCAAAATCTCCGAAGTGTAACTTAGCATCTCTCTAGCCATTTTTGAGATTCAAGCTTCAAAACTGAAAACGTCCGGGCCCTGCTCCCAGGCGAAACATCCCAGTCCCCGAATGGTGTTGCTTTCCTGAAACTTCAACCATGGCCCCATTCACAGCCCTACTAACTCTGGGCTGCAGGCTCCTTTAGGCATCCAAAAACTCCGACATGCGACGGAGCGGCTCGCTGGCCGTCGCCCACCTTCGGCCAGTCAAACCTGAAAACGTCCGGGTCCTGCTCCCAGGCAAAACCTCCAGGCACCTAATGGCGGTTCTTTCCTGAAACCTCAACCATGGCCCCATTCACAGCCCTACTAACTCTGGGGCTGCAGGCTCCTTTACGCATCCAAAATCTCCGAAGTGTAACTTAGCATCTCTCTAGCCATTTTTGAGATTCAAGCTTCAAAACTGAAAACGTCCGGGCCCTGCTCCCAGGCGAAACATCCAGGCCCGAATGGTGTTCTTTCCTGAAACTTCAACCATGGCCCCATTCACAGCCCTGCTAACTCTGGGGCTGCAGGCTCCTTTACGCATCCAAAATCTCCGAAGTGTAACTTAGCATCTCTCTAGCCATTTTTGAGATTCACGCTTCAAAACTGAAAACGTCCGGGCCCTGCTCCCAGGCAAAACATCCCAGCCCCGAATGGTGTTGCTTTCCTGAAACTTCAACCATGGCCCCATTCACAGCCCTACTAACTCTGGGGCTGCAGGCTCCTTTAGGCATCCAAAAACTCCGACATGCGACGGAGCGGCTCGCTGGCCGTCGCCCACCTTCGGCCGTCAAACCTGAAAACGTCCGGGCCCTGCTCCCAGGCAAAACCTCCAGGCCCCGAATGGCGGTTCTTTCCTGAAACCTCAAGCATGGCCCCATTCACAGCCCTGCTAACTCTGGGGCTGCAGGCTCCTTTACGCATCCAAAATCTCCGAAGTGTAACTTAGCATCTCTCTAGCCATTTTTGAGATTCAAGCTTCAAAACTGAAAACGTCCGGGCCCTGCTCCCAGGCGAAACATCCCAGCCCGAATGGTGTTGCTTTCCTGAAACTTCAACCATGGCCCCATTCACAGCCCTACTAACTCTGGGGCTGCAGGCTCCTTTAGGCATCCAAAAACTCCGACATGCGACGGAGCGGCTCGCTGGCCGTCGCCCACCTTCGGCCGTCAAACCTGAAAACGTCCGGGCCCTGCTCCCAGGCAAAACCTCCAGGCCCCGAATGGCGGTTCTTTCCTGAAACCTCAACCATGGCCCCATTCACAGCCCTGCTAACTCTGGGGCTGCAGGCTCCTTTACGCATCCAAAATCTCCGAAGTGACTTAGCATCTCTCTAGCCATTTTTGAGATTCAAGCTTCAAAACTGAAAACGTCCGGCCCTGCTCCCAGGCGAAACATCCCAGTCCCGAATGGTGTTGCTTTCCTGAAACTTCAACCATGGCCCCATTCACAGCCCTACTAACTCTGGGGCAGGCTCCTTTAGGCATCCAAAAACTCCGACATGCGACGGAGCGGCTCGCTGGCCGTCGCCCACCTTCGGCCGTCAAACCTGAAAACGTCCGGGCCCTGCTCCCAGGCAAACCTCCAGGCCCCGAATGGCGGTTCTTTCCTGAAACCTCAACCATGGCCCCATTCACAGCCCTGCTAACTCTGGGGCTGCAGGCTCCTTTACGCATCCAAAATCTCCGAAGTGTAACTTAGCATCTCTCTAGCCATTTTTGAGATTCAAGCTTCAAAACTGAAAACGTCCGGGCCCTGCTCCCAGGCGAAACATCCCAGTCCCGAATGGTGTTCTTTCCTGAAACTTCAACCATGGCCCCATTCACAGCCCTACTAACTCTGGGGCTGCAGGCTCCTTTAGGCATCCAAAAACTCCGACATGCGACGGAGCGGCTCGCTGGCCGTCGCCCGCCTTCGGCCGTCAAACCTGAAAACGTCCGGGCCCTGCTCCCAGGCAAAACCTCCAGGCCCCGAATGGCGTGTTCTTTCCTGAAACCTCAAGCATGGCCCCATTCACAGCCCTGCTAACTCTGGGGCTGCAGGCTCCTTTACGCATCCAAAATCTCCGAAGTGTAACTTAGCATCTCTCTAGCCATTTTTGAGATTCAAGCTTCAAAACTGAAAACGTCCGGGCCCTGCTCCCAGGCGAAACATCCCAGTCCCGAATGGTGTTGCTTTCCTGAAACTTCAACCATGGCCCCATTCACAGCCCTACTAACTCTGGGGCTGCAGGCTCCTTTAGGCATCCAAAAACTCCGACATGCGACGGAGCGCTCGCTGGCCGTCGCCCACCTTCGGCCAGTAAACCTGAAAACGTCCGGGCCCTGCTCCCAGGCAAAACTCCAGCCCCGAATGGCTGTTCTTTCCTGAAACTTCAACCATGGCCCCATTCACAGCCCTACTAACTCTGGGGCTGCAGGCTCCTTTAGCATCCAAAAACTCCGACATGCGACGGAGCGGCTCGCTGGCCGTCGCCCGCCTTCGGCCGTCAAACCTGAAAACGTCCGGGCCCTGCTCCCAGGCAAAACCTCCAGGCCCGAATGGCGTTCTTTCCTGAAACCTCAACCATGGCCCCATTCACAGCCCTGCTAACTCTGGGGCTGCAGGCTCCTTTACGCATCCAAAATCTCCGAAGTGTAACTTAGCATCTCTCTAGCCATTTTTGAGATTCAAGCTTCAAAACTGAAAACGTCCGGGCCCTGCTCCCAGGCGAAACATCCCAGCCCGAATGGTGTTCTTTCCTGAAACTTCAACCATGGCCCCATTCACAGCCCTACTAACTCTGGGGCTGCAGGCTCCTTTAGGCATCCAAAAACTCCGACATGCGACGGAGCGGCTCGCTGGCCGTCGCCCCCTTCGGCCGTCAAACCTGAAAACGTCCGGGCCCTGCTCCCAGGCAAAACCTCCAGGCCCCGAATGGCGGTTCTTTCCTGAAACCTCAACCATGGCCCCATTCACAGCCCTGCTAACTCTGGGGCTGCAGGCTCCTTTACGCATCCAAAATCTCCGAAGTGTAACTTAGCATCTCTCTAGCCATTTTTGAGATTCAAGCTTCAAAACTGAAAACGTCCGGGCCCTGCTCCCAGGCGAAACATCCCAGTCCCGAATGGTGTTGCTTTCCTGAAACTTCAACCATGGCCCCATTCACAGCCCTACTAACTCTGGGGCTGCAGGCTCCTTTAGGCATCCAAAAACTCCGACATGCGACGGAGCGGCTCGCTGGCCGTCGCCCACCTTCGGCCGTCAAACCTGAAAACGTCCGGGCCCTGCTCCCAGGCAAAACCTGCCAGCCCCGAATGGCGTTTCTTTCCTGAAACCTCAACCATGGCCCCATTCACAGCCCTGCTAACTCTGGGGCTGCAGGCTCCTTTACGCATCCAAAATCTCCGAAGTGTAACTTAGCATCTCTCTAGCCATTTTTGAGATTCAAGCTTCAAAACTGAAAACGTCCGGGCCCTGCTCGCAGGCGAAACATCCCAGTCCCGAATGGTGTTGCTTTCCTGAAACTTCAACCATGGCCCCATTCACAGCCCTACTAACCCTGGGGCTGCAGGCTCCTTTAGGCATCCAAAAACTCCGACATGCGACGGAGCGGCTCGCTGGCCGTCGCCCGCCTTCGGCCGTCAAACCTGAAAACGTCCGGGCCCTGCTCCCAGGCAAAACCTCCAGGCCCCGAATGGCGGTTCTTTCCTGAAACCTCAACCATGGCCCCATTCACAGCCCTGCTAACTCTGGGGCTGCAGGCTCCTTTACGCATCCAAAATCTCCGAAGTGTAACTTAGCATCTCTCTAGCCATTTTTGAGATTCAAGCTTCAAAACTGAAAACGTCCGGGCCCTGCTCCCAGGCAAAACACCCAGCCCCGAATGGTGGTTCTTTCCTGAAACTTCAACCATGGCCCCATTCACAGCCCTACTAACTCTGGGGCTGCAGGCTCCTTTAGGCATCCAAAAACTCCGACATGTAACGGAGCGGCTCGCTGGCCGTCGCCCAGCCTTCGGCCGTCAAACCTGAAAACGTCCGGGCCCTGCTCCCAGGCAAAACCTCCAGGCCCCGAATGGCGGTTCTTTCCTGAAACTTCAACCATGGCCCCATTCACAGCCCTACTAACTCTGGGGCTGCAGGCTCCTTTAGGCATCCAAAAACTCCGACATGCGACGGAGCGGCTCGCTGGCCGTCGCCCGCCTTCGGCCGTCAAACCTGAAAACGTCCGGGCCCTGCTCCCAGGCAAAACCTCCAGGCCCCGAATGGTGTTGCTTTCCTGAAACTTCAACCATGGCCCCATTCACAGCCCTACTAACTCTGGGGCTGCAGGCTCCTTTAGGCATCCAAAAACTCCGACATGAACGGAGCGGCTCTCTGGCCGTCGCCCGATTCGCTTCAAACCTGAAAACGTCCGGGCCCTGCTCCCAGGCAAAACCTCCAGGCCCCGAATGGCGGTTCTTTCCTGAAACCTCAACCATGGCCCCATTCACAGCCCTGCTCACTCTGGGGCTGCAGGCTCCTTTACGCATCCAAAATCTCCGAAGTGTAACTTAGCATCTCTCTAGCCATTTTTGAGATTCAAGCTTCAAAACTGAAAACGTCCGGGCCCTGCTCCCAGGCAAAACATCCCAGCCCGAATGGTGTTGCTTTCCTGAAACTTCAACCATGGCCCCATTCACAGCCCTACTAACTCTGGGGCTGCAGGCTCCTTTAGGCATCCAAAAACTCCGACATGCGACGGAGCGGCTCGCTGGCCGTCGCCCACCTTCGGCCGTCAAACCTGAAAACGTCCGGGCCCTGCTCCCAGGCAAAACCTCCAGGCCCCGAATGGCGTTCTTTCCTGAAACCTCAACCACGGCCCCATTCACAGCCCTGCTAACTCTGGGGCTGCAGGCTCCTTTACGCATCCAAAATCTCCGAAGTGTAACTTAGCATCTCTCTAGCCATTTTTGAGATTCAAGCTTCAAAACTGAAAACGTCCGGGCCCTGCTCCCAGGCGAAACATCCCAGTCCCGAATGGTGTTGCTTTCCTGAAACTTCAACCATGGCCCCATTCACAGCCCTACTAACTCTGGGGCTGCAGGCTCCTTTAGGCATCCAAAAACTCCGACATGCGACGGAGCGGCTCGCTGGCCGTCGCCCACCTTCGGCCGTCAAACTGAAAACGTCCGGGCCCTGCTCCCAGGCAAAACTCCAGGCCCCGAATGGCTGTTCTTTCCTGAAACTTCAACCATGGCCCCATTCACAGCCCTACTAACCCTGGGGCTGCAGGCTCCTTTAGGCATCCAAAAACTCCGACATGCGACGGAGCGGCTCGCTGGCCGTCGCCCGCCTTCGGCCGTTCAAACCTGAAAACGTCCGGGCCCTGCTCCCAGGCAAAACCTCCAGGCCCCGAATGGCAGTTCTTTCCTGAAACCTCAACCATGGCCCCATTCACAGCCCTGCTAACTCTGGGGCTGCAGGCTCCTTTACGCATCCAAAATCTCCGAAGTGTAACTTAGCATCTCTCTAGCCATTTTTGAGATTCAAGCTTCAAAACTGAAAACGTCCGGGCCCTGCTCGCAGGCGAAACATCCCAGCCCCGAATGGTGTTGCTTTCCTGAAACTTCAACCATGGCCCCATTCACAGCCCTACTAACTCTGGGGCTGCAGGCTCCTTTAGGCATCCAAAAACTCCGACATGCGACGGAGCGGCTCGCTGGCCGTCGCCCACCTTCGGCCGTCAAACCTGAAAACGTCCGGGCCCTGCTCCCAGGCAAAACCTCCAGGCCCCGAATGGCGGTTCTTTCCTGAAACCTCAACCATGGCCCCATTCACAGCCCTGCTAACTCTGGGGCTGCAGGCTCCTTTACGCATCCAAAATCTCCGAAGTGTAACTTAGCATCTCTCTAGCCATTTTTGAGATTCAAGCTTCAAAACTGAAAACGTCCGGGCCCTGCTCCCAGGCGAAACATCCCAGTCCCGAATGGTGTTGCTTTCCTGAAACTTCAACCATGGCCCCATTCACAGCCCTACTAACTCTGGGGCTGCAGGCTCCTTTAGGCATCCAAAAACTCCGACATGCGACGGAGCGGCTCGCTGGCCGTCGCCCACCTTCGGCCGTCAAACCTGAAAACGTCCGGGCCCTGCTCCCAGGCAAAACCTCCAGCCCCGAATGGCGGTTCTTTCCTGAAACCTCAACCATGGCCCCATTCACAGCCCTGCTAACTCTGGGGCTGCAGGCTCCTTTACGCATCCAAAATCTCCGAAGTGTAACTTAGCATCTCTCTAGCCATTTTTGAGATTCAAGCTTCAAACTGAAAACGTCCGGGCCCTGCTCCCAGGCGAAACATCCCAGCCCGAATGGTGTTGCTTTCCTGAAACTTCAACCATGGCCCCATTCACAGCCCTACTAACTCTGGGGCTGCAGGCTCCTTTAGGCATCCAAAAACTCCGACATGCGACGGAGCGGCTCGCTGGCCGTCGCCCACCTTCGGCCGTAAACCTGAAAACGTCCGGGCCCTGCTCCCAGGCAAAACCTCCAGGCCCCGAATGGCGGTTCTTTCCTGAAACCTCAACCATGGCCCCATTCACAGCCCTGCTAACTCTGGGGCTGCAGGCTCCTTTACGCATCCAAAATCTCCGAAGTGTAACTTAGCATCTCTCTAGCCATTTTTGAGATTCAAGCTTCAAAACTGAAAACGTCCGGGCCCTGCTCCCAGGCAAAACCTCCCAGCCCGAATGGCGTTCTTTCCTGAAACTTCAACCATGGCCCCATTCACAGCCCTACTAACTCTGGGGCTGCAGGCTCCTTTAGGCATCCAAAAACTCCGACATGCGACGGAGCGGCTCGCTGGCCGTCGCCCGCCTTCGGCCGTCAAACCTGAAAACGTCCGGGCCCTGCTCCCAGGCAAAACCTCCAGGCCCCGAATGGCGGTTCTTTCCTGAAACCTCAAGCATGGCCCCATTCACAGCCCTGCTAACTCTGGGGCTGCAGGCTCCTTTACGCATCCAAAATCTCCGAAGTGTAACTTAGCATCTCTCTAGCCATTTTTGAGATTCAAGCTTCAAAACTGAAAACGTCCGGGCCCTGCTCCCAGGCGAAACATCCAGCCCCGAATGGTGTTGCTTTCCTGAAACTTCAACCATGGCCCCATTCACAGCCCTGCTAACTCTGGGGCTGCAGGCTCCTTTACGCATCCAAAATCTCCGAAGTGTAACTTAGCATCTCTCTAGCCATTTTTGAGATTCAAGCTTCAAAACTGAAAACGTCCGGGCCCTGCTCCCAGGCGAAACATCCCAGTCCCGAATGGTGTTGCTTTCCTGAAACTTCAACCATGGCCCCATTCACAGCCCTACTAACTCTGGGGCTGCAGGCTCCTTTAGGCATCCAAAAACTCCGACATGCGACGGAGCGGCTCGCTGGCCGTCGCCCACCTTCGGCCGTCAAACCTGAAAACGTCCGGGCCCTGCTCCCAGGCAAAACCTCCAGGCCCCGAATGGCGGTTCTTTCCTGAAACCTCAACCATGGCCCCATTCACAGCCCTGCTAACTCTGGGGCTGCAGGCTCCTTTACGCATCCAAAATCTCCGAAGTGTAACTTAGCATCTCTCTAGCCATTTTTGAGATTCAAGCTTCAAAACTGAAAACGTCCGGGCCCTGCTCCCAGGCAAAACCTCCCAGCCTCAAATAGCGGTTCTTTCCTGAAACTTCAACCATGGCCCCATTCACAGCCCTACTAACTCTGGGGCTGCAGGCTCCTTTACGCATCCAAAATCTCCGAAGTGTAACTTAGCATCTCTCTAGCCATTTTTGAGATTCAAGCTTCAAACCTGAAAACGTCCGGGCCCTGCTCCCAGGCGAAACATCCCAGTCCCGAATGGTGTTGCTTTCCTGAAACTTCAACCATGGCCCCATTCACAGCCCTACTAACTCTGGGGCTGCAGGCTCCTTTAGGCATCCAAAAACTCCGACATGCGACGGAGCGGCTCGCTGGCCGTCGCCCACCTTCGGCCGTCAGACCTGAAAACGTCCGGGCCCTGCTCCCAGGCAAAAACTCCAGGCCCCGAATGGCTGTTCTTTCCTGAAACTTCAACCATGGCCCCATTCACAGCCCTACTAACTCTGGGGCTGCAGGCTCCTTTAGGCATCCAAAAACTCCGACATGCGACGGAGCGGCTCGCTGGCCGTCGCCCACCTTCGGCCGTCAAACCTGAAAACGTCCGGGCCCTGCTCCCAGGCAAAACCTCCAGCCCCGAATGGCGGTTCTTTCCTGAAACCTCAACCATGGCCCCATTCACAGCCCTGCTAACTCTGGGGCTGCAGGCTCCTTTACGCATCCAAAATCTCCGAAGTGTAACTTAGCATCTCTCTAGCCATTTTTGAGATTCAAGCTTCAAAACTGAAAACGTCCGGGCCCTGCTCCCAGGCAAAACATCCCAGCCCGAATGGTGGTTCTTTCCTGAAACTTCAACCATGGCCCCATTCACAGCCCTACTAACTCTGGGGCTGCAGGCTCCTTTAGGCATCCAAAAACTCCGACATGCGACGGAGCGGCTCGCTGGCCGTCGCCCACCTTCGGCCGTCAAACCTGAAAACGTCCGGGCCCTGCTCCCAGGCAAAACCTCCAGGCCCCGAATGGCGTTCTTTCCTGAAACTTCAACCATGGCCCCATTCACAGCCCTGCTAACTCTGGGGCTGCAGGCTCCTTTACGCATCCAAAATCTCCGAAGTGTAACTTAGCATCTCTCTAGCCATTTTTGAGATTCAAGCTTCAAAACTGAAAACGTCCGGGCCCTGCTCCCAGGCGAAACATCCCAGCCCCGAATGGTGTTGCTTTCCTGAAACTTCAACCATGGCCCCATTCACAGCCCTGCTAACTCTGGGGCTGCAGGCTCCTTTACGCATCCAAAATCTCCGAAGTGTAACTTAGCATCTCTCTAGCCATTTTTGAGATTCAAGCTTCAAAACTGAAAACGTCCGGGCCCTGCTCCCAGGCGAAACATCCAGTCCCGAATGGTGTTCTTTCCTGAAACTTCAACCATGGCCCCATTCACAGCCCTACTAACTCTGGGGCTGCAGGCTCCTTTAGGCATCCAAAAACTCCGACATGCGACGGAGCGGCTCGCTGGCCGTCGCCCACCTTCGGCCGTCAAACCTGAAAACGTCCGGGCCCTGCTCCCAGGCAAAACCTCCAGGCCCCGAATGGCGGTTCTTTCCTGAAACCTCAAGCATGGCCCCATTCACAGCCCTGCTAACTCTGGGGCTGCAGGCTCCTTTACGCATCCAAAATCTCCGAAGTGTAACTTAGCATCTCTCTAGCCATTTTTGAGATTCAAGCTTCAAAACTGAAAACGTCCGGGCCCTGCTCCCAGGCGAAACATCCCAGCCCGAATGGTGTTGCTTTCCTGAAACTTCAACCATGGCCCCATTCACAGCCCTACTAACTCTGGGGCTGCAGGCTCCTTTAGGCATCCAAAAACTCCGACATGCGACGGAGCGGCTCGCTGGCCGTCGCCCACCTTCGCCGTCAAACCTGAAAACGTCCGGGCCCTGCTCCCAGGCAAAACCTCCAGGCCCCGAATGGCGGTTCTTTCCTGAAACCTCAAGCATGGCCCCATTCACAGCCCTGCTAACTCTGGGGCTGCAGGCTCCTTTACGCATCCAAAATCTCCGAAGTGTAACTTAGCATCTCTCTAGCCATTTTTGAGATTCAAGCTTCAAAACTGAAAACGTCCGGGCCCTGCTCCCAGGCGAAACATCCCAGTCCCGAATGGTGTTGCTTTCCTGAAACTTCAACCATGGCCCCATTCACAGCCCTACTAACTCTGGGGCTGCAGGCTCCTTTAGGCATCCAAAAACTCCGACATGCGACGGAGCGGCTCGCTGGCCGTCGCCCACCTTCGGCCGTCAAACCTGAAAACGTCCGGGCCCTGCTCCCAGGCAAAACCTCCAGGCCCCGAATGGCGTTCTTTCCTGAAACCTCAACCATGGCCCCATTCACAGCCCTGCTAACTCTGGGGCTGCAGGCTCCTTTACGCATCCAAAATCTCCGAAGTGTAACTTAGCATCTCTCTAGCCATTTTTGAGATTCAAGCTTCAAAACTGAAAACGTCCGGGCCCTGCTCCCAGGCGAAACATCCCAGTCCCGAATGGTGTTGCTTTCCTGAAACTTCAACCATGGCCCCATTCACAGCCCTACTAACTCTGGGGCTGCAGGCTCCTTTAGGCATCCAAAAACTCCGACATGCGACGGAGCGGCTCGCTGGCCGTCGCCCACCTTCGGCCGTCAAACCTGAAAACGTCCGGGCCCTGCTCCCAGGCAAAACCTCCAGGCCCCGAATGGCGGTTCTTTCCTGAAACCTCAACCATGGCCCCATTCACAGCCCTGCTAACTCTGGGGCTGCAGGCTCCTTTACGCATCCAAAATCTCCGAAGTGTAACTTAGCATCTCTCTAGCCATTTTTGAGATTCAAGCTTCAAAACTGAAAACGTCCGGGCCCTGCTCCCAGGCGAAACATCCCAGTCCCGAATGGTGTTGCTTTCCTGAAACTTCAACCATGGCCCCATTCACAGCCCTACTAACCCTGGGGCTGCAGGCTCCTTTAGGCATCCAAAAACTCCGACATGCGACGGAGCGGCTCGCTGGCCGTCGCCCGCCTTCGGCCAGTAAACCTGAAAACGTCCGGCCCTAGCTCCCAGGCAAAACTCCAGGCCCCGAATGGCTGTTCTTTCCTGAAACTTCAACCATGGCCCCATTCACAGCCCTACTAACCCTGGGGCTGCAGGCTCCTTTAGGCATCCAAAAACTCCGACATGCGACGGAGCGGCTCGCTGGCCGTCGCCCGCCTTCGGCCGTCAAACCTGAAAACGTCCGGGCCCTGCTCCCAGGCAAAACCTCCAGGCCCCGAATGGCGGTTCTTTCCTGAAACCTCAAGCACGGCCCCATTCACAGCCCTGCTAACTCTGGGGCTGCAGGCTCCTTTACGCATCCAAAATCTCCGAAGTGTAACTTAGCATCTCTCTAGCCATTTTTGAGATTCAAGCTTCAAAACTGAAAACGTCCGGGCCCTGCTCCCAGGCGAAACATCCCAGTCCCGAATGGTGTTGCTTTCCTGAAACTTCAACCATGGCCCCATTCACAGCCCTACTAACTCTGGGGCTGCAGGCTCCTTTAGGCATCCAAAAACTCCGACATGCGACGGAGCGGCTCGCTGGCCGTCGCCCACCTTCGGCCGTCAAACCTGAAAACGTCCGGGCCCTGCTCCCAGGCAAAACCTCCAGGCCCCGAATGGCGGTTCTTTCCTGAAACCTCAACCATGGCCCCATTCACAGCCCTGCTAACTCTGGGGCTGCAGGCTCCTTTACGCATCCAAAATCTCCGAAGTGTAACTTAGCATCTCTCTAGCCATTTTTGAGATTCAAGCTTCAAAACTGAAAACGTCCGGGCCCTGCTCCCAGGCGAAACATCCCAGTCCCGAATGGTGTTGCTTTCCTGAAACTTCAGCCATGGCCCCATTCACAGCCCTGCTAACTCTGGGGCTGCAGGCTCCTTTAGCATCCAAAATCTCCGAAGTGTAACTTAGCATCTCTCTAGCCATTTTGAGATTCAAGCTTCAAAACTGAAAACGTCCGGGCCCTGCTCCCAGGCGAAACATCCCAGGCCCGAATGGTGTTCTTTCCTGAAACTTCAACCATGGCCCCATTCACAGCCCTACTAACTCTGGGGCTGCAGGCTCCTTTAGGCATCCAAAAACTCTGACATGCGACGGAGCGGCTCGCTGGCCGTCGCCCACCTTCGGCCGTCAAACCTGAAAACGTCCGGGCCCTGCTCCCAGGCAAAACCTCCAGGCCCCGAATGGCGGTTCTTTCCTGAAACCTCAAGCATGGCCCCATTCACAGCCCTGCTAACTCTGGGGCTGCAGGCTCCTTTACGCATCCAAAATCTCCGAAGTGTAACTTAGCATCTCTCTAGCCATTTTTGAGATTCAAGCTTCAAAACTGAAAACGTCCGGGCCCTGCTCCCAGGCGAAACATCCAGCCCCGAATGGTGTTGCTTTCCTGAAACTTCAACCATGGCCCCATTCACAGCCCTACTAACTCTGGGGCTGCAGGCTCCTTTAGGCATCCAAAAACTCCGACATGCGACGGAGCGGCTCGCTGGCCGTCGCCCGCCTTCGGCCGTCAAACCTGAAAACGTCCGGCCCTGCTCCCAGGCAAAACCTCCAGGCCCCGAATGGCGGTTCTTTCCTGAAACCTCAAGTATGGCCCCATTCACAGCCCTGCTAACTCTGGGGCTGCAGGCTCCTTTACGCATCCAAAATCTCCGAAGTGTAACTTAGCATCTCTCTAGCCATTTTTGAGATTCAAGCTTCAAAACTGAAAACGTCCGGGCCCTGCTCCCAGGCGAAACATCCCAGTCCCGAATGGTGTTGCTTTCCTGAAACTTCAACCATGGCCCCATTCACAGCCCTACTAACTCTGGGGCTGCAGGCTCCTTTAGGCATCCAAAAACTCCGACATGCGACGGAGCGGCTCGCTGGCCGTCGCCCACCTTCGGCCGTCAAACCTGAAAACGTCCGGGCCCTGCTCCCAGGCAAAACCTCCAGGCCCCGAATGGCGGTTCTTTCCTGAAACCTCAACCATGGCCCCATTCACAGCCCTGCTAACTCTGGGGCTGCAGGCTCCTTTACGCATCCAAAATCTCCGAAGTGTAACTTAGCATCTCTCTAGCCATTTTTGAGATTCAAGCTTCAAAACTGAAAACGTCCGGGCCCTGCTCCCAGGCGAAACATCCCAGTCCCGAATGGTGTTGCTTTCCTGAAACTTCAACCATGGCCCCATTCACAGCCCTACTAACTCTGGGGCTGCAGGCTCCTTTAGGCATCCAAAAACTCCGACATGCGACGGAGCGGCTCGCTGGCCGTCGCCCGCCTTCGGCCGTCAAACCTGAAAACGTCCGGGCCCTGCTCCCAGGCAAAACCTCCAGGCCCCGAATGGCGGTTCTTTCCTGAAACCTCAACCATGGCCCCATTCACAGCCCTGCTAACTCTGGGGCTGCAGGCTCCTTTACGCATCCAAAATCTCCGAAGTGTAACTTAGCATCTCTCTAGCCATTTTTGAGATTCAAGCTTCAAAACTGAAAACGTCCGGGCCCTGCTCCCAGGCGAAACATCCCAGTCCCGAATGGTGTTGCTTTCCTGAAACTTCAACCATGGCCCCATTCACAGCCCTACTAACTCTGGGGCTGCAGGCTCCTTTAGGCATCCAAAAACTCCGACATGCGACGGAGCGGCTCGCTGGCCGTCGCCCACCTTCGGCCAGTCAAACCTGAAAACGTCCGGGCCCTGCTCCCAGGCAAAAACTCCAGGCCCCGAATGGCTGTTCTTTCCTGAAACTTCAACCATGGCCCCATTCACAGCCCTGCTAACTCTGGGGCTGCAGGCTCCTTTAGGCATCCAAAAACTCCGACATGCGACGGAGCGGCTCGCTGGCCGTCGCCCGCCTTCGGCCGTCAAACCTGAAAACGTCCGGGCCCTGCTCCCAGGCAAAACCTCCAGGCCCCGAATGGCGGTTCTTTCCTGAAACCTCAACCATGGCCCCATTCACAGCCCTGCTAACTCTGGGGCTGCAGGCTCCTTTACGCATCCAAAATCTCCGAAGTGTAACTTAGCATCTCTCTAGCCATTTTTGAGATTCAAGCTTCAAAACTGAAAACGTCCGGGCCCTGCTCCCAGGCGAAACATCCCAGTCCCGAATGGTGTTGCTTTCCTGAAACTTCAACCATGGCCCCATTCACAGCCCTACTAACTCTGGGGCTGCAGGCTCCTTTAGGCATCCAAAAACTCCGACATGCGACGGAGCGGCTCGCTGGCCGTCGCCCACCTTCGGCCGTCAACCTGAAAACGTCCGGGCCCTGCTCCCAGGCAAAACCTCCAGGCCCCGAATGGCGGTTCTTTCCTGAAACCTCAACCATGGCCCCATTCACAGCCCTGCTAACTCTGGGGCTGCAGGCTCCTTTACGCATCCAAAATCTCCGAAGTGTAACTTAGCATCTCTCTAGCCATTTTTGAGATTCAAGCTTCAAAACTGAAAACGTCCGGGCCCTGCTCCCAGGCGAAACATCCCAGTCCCGAATGGTGTTGCTTTCCTGAAACTTCAACCATGGCCCCATTCACAGCCCTACTAACTCTGGGGCTGCAGGCTCCTTTAGGCATCCAAAAACTCCGACATGCGACGGAGCGGCTCGCTGGCCGTCGCCCACCTTCGGCCGTCAAACCTGAAAACGTCCGGGCCCTGCTCCCAGGCAAAACCTCCAGGCCCCGAATGGCGGTTCTTTCCTGAAACCTCAAGCATGGCCCCATTCACAGCCCTGCTAACTCTGGGGCTGCAGGCTCCTTTACGCATCCAAAATCTCCGAAGTGTAACTTAGCATCTCTCTAGCCATTTTTGAGATTCAAGCTTCAAAACTGAAAACGTCCGGGCCCTGCTCCCAGGCGAAACATCCCAGTCCCGAATGGTGTTGCTTTCCTGAAACTTCAACCATGGCCCCATTCACAGCCCTACTAACTCTGGGGCTGCAGGCTCCTTTAGGCATCCAAAAACTCCGACATGCGACGGAGCGGCTCGCTGGCCGTCGCCCACCTTCGGCCGTCAAACCTGAAAACGTCCGGGCCCTGCTCCCAGGCAAAACTCCAGGCCCCGAATGGCGGTTCTTTCCTGAAACCTCAACCATGGCCCCATTCACAGCCCTGCTAACTCTGGGGCTGCAGGCTCCTTTACGCATCCAAAATCTCCGAAGTGTAACTTAGCATCTCTCTAGCCATTTTTGAGATTCAAGCTTCAAAACTGAAAACGTCCGGGCCCTGCTCCCAGGCAAAACATCCCAGCCCGAATGGTGTTCTTTCCTGAAACTTCAACCATGGCCCCATTCACAGCCCTACTAACTCTGGGGCTGCAGGCTCCTTTAGGCATCCAAAAACTCCGACATGCGACGGAGCGGCTCGCTGGCCGTCGCCCACCTTCGGCCGTCAAACCTGAAAACGTCCGGGCCCTGCTCCCAGGCAAAACCTCCAGGCCCCGAATGGCGGTTCTTTCCTGAAACTTCAACCATGGCCCCATTCACAGCCCTACTAACTCTGGGGCTGCAGGCTCCTTTAGGCATCCAAAAACTCCGACATGCGACGGAGCGGCTCGCTGGCCGTCGCCCGCCTTCGGCCGTCAAACCTGAAAACGTCCGGGCCCTGCTCCCAGGCAAAACCTCCCAGCCCCGAATGGCGTTCTTTCCTGAAACTTCAACCATGGCCCCATTCACAGCCCTACTAACTCTGGGGCTGCAGGCTCCTTTAGGCATCCAAAAACTCCGACATGCGACGGAGCGGCTCGCTGGCCGTCGCCCGCCTTCGGCCGTCAAACCTGAAAACGTCCGGGCCCTGCTCCCAGGCAAAACCTCCAGGCCCCGAATGGCGGTTCTTTCCTGAAACCTCAACCATGGCCCCATTCACAGCCCTGCTAACTCTGGGGCTGCAGGCTCCTTTACGCATCCAAAATCTCCGAAGTGTAACTTAGCATCTCTCTAGCCATTTTTGAGATTCAAGCTTCAAAACTGAAAACGTCCGGGCCCTGCTCCCAGGCGAAACATCCCAGCACCGAATGGTGTTGCTTTCCTGAAACTTCAACCATGGCCCCATTCACAGCCCTACTAACTCTGGGGCTGCAGGCTCCTTTAGGCATCCAAAAACTCCGACATGCGACGGAGCGGCTCGCTGGCAGTCGCCCGCCTTCGGCCGTCAAACCTGAAAACGTCCGGGCCCTGCTCCCAGGCAAAACCTCCAGGCCCCGAATGGCGGTTCTTTCCTGAAACCTCAAGCACGGCCCCATTCACAGCCCTGCTAACTCTGGGGCTGCAGGCTCCTTTACGCATCCAAAATCTCCGAAGTGTAACTTAGCATCTCTCTAGCCATTTTTGAGATTCAAGCTTCAAAACTGAAAACGTCCGGGCCCTGCTCCCAGGCGAAACATCCCAGTCCCGAATGGTGTTGCTTTCCTGAAACTTCAACCATGGCCCCATTCACAGCCCTACTAACTCTGGGGCTGCAGGCTCCTTTAGGCATCCAAAAACTCCGACATGCGACGGAGCGGCTCGCTGGCCGTCGCCCACCTTCGGCCGTCAGACCTGAAAACGTCCGGGCCCTGCTCCCAGGCAAAAACTCCAGGCCCCGAATGGCTGTTCTTTCCTGAAACTTCAACCATGGCCCCATTCACAGCCCTACTAACCCTGGGGCTGCAGGCTCCTTTACGCATCCAAAAACTCCGACATGCGACGGAGCGGCTCGCTGGCCGTCGCCCGCCTTCGGCCGTCAAACCTGAAAACGTCCGGGCCCTGCTCCCAGGCAAAACCTCCAGGCCCCGAATGGCGGTTCTTTCCTGAAACCTCAAGCATGGCCCCATTCACAGCCCTGCTAACTCTGGGGCTGCAGGCTCCTTTACGCATCCAAAATCTCCGAAGTGTAACTTAGCATCTCTCTAGCCATTTTTGAGATTCAAGCTTCAAAACTGAAAACGTCCGGGCCCTGCTCCCAGGCGAAACATCCCAGCCCGAATGGTGTTGCTTTCCTGAAACTTCAACCATGGCCCCATTCACAGCCCTACTAACTCTGGGGCTGCAGGCTCCTTTAGGCATCCAAAAACTCCGACATGCGACGGAGCGGCTCGCTGGCCGTCGCCCACCTTCGGCCGTCAAACCTGAAAACGTCCGGGCCCTGCTCCCAGGCAAAACCTCCAGGCCCCGAATGGCGGTTCTTTCCTGAAACCTCAACCATGGCCCCATTCACAGCCCTGCTAACTCTGGGGCTGCAGGCTCCTTTACGCATCCAAAATCTCCGAAGTGTAACTTAGCATCTCTCTAGCCATTTTTGAGATTCAAGCTTCAAAACTGAAAACGTCCGGGCCCTGCTCCCAGGCGAAACATCCCAGTCCCGAATGGTGTTGCTTTCCTGAAACTTCAACCATGGCCCCATTCACAGCCCTACTAACTCTGGGGCTGCAGGCTCCTTTAGGCATCCAAAAACTCCGACATGCGACGGAGCGGCTCGCTGGCCGTCGCCCACCTTCGGCCGTCAAACCTGAAAACGTCCGGGCCCTGCTCCCAGGCAAAACCTCCAGGCCCCGAATGGCGGTTCTTTCCTGAAACCTCAACCATGGCCCCATTCACAGCCCTGCTAACTCTGGGGCTGCAGGCTCCTTTACGCATCCAAAATCTCCGAAGTGTAACTTAGCATCTCTCTAGCCATTTTTGAGATTCAAGCTTCAAAACTGAAAACGTCCGGGCCCTGCTCCCAGGCGAAACATCCCAGTCCCGAATGGTGTTGCTTTCCTGAAACTTCAACCATGGCCCCATTCACAGCCCTACTAACTCTGGGGCTGCAGGCTCCTTTAGGCATCCAAAAACTCCGACATGCGACGGAGCGGCTCGCTGGCCGTCGCCCACCTTCGGCCGTCAAACCTGAAAACGTCCGGGCCCTGCTCCCAGGCAAAACCTCCAGGCCCCGAATGGCGGTTCTTTCCTGAAACCTCAACCATGGCCCCATTCACAGCCCTGCTAACTCTGGGGCTGCAGGCTCCTTTACGCATCCAAAATCTCCGAAGTGTAACTTAGCATCTCTCTAGCCATTTTTGAGATTCAAGCTTCAAAACTGAAAACGTCCGGGCCCTGCTCCCAGGCAAAACATCCCAGCCCGAATGGCGTTCTTTCCTGAAACTTCAACCATGGCCCCATTCACAGCCCTACTAACTCTGGGGCTGCAGGCTCCTTTAGGCATCCAAAAACTCCGACATGCGACGGAGCGGCTCGCTGGCCGTCGCCCGCCTTCGGCCGTCAAACCTGAAAACGTCCGGGCCCTGCTCCCAGGCAAAACCTCCAGGCCCCGAATGGCGGTTCTTTCCTGAAACTTCAACCATGGCCCCATTCACAGCCCTACTAACTCTGGGGCTGCAGGCTCCTTTAGGCATCCAAAAACTCCGACGTGCGACGGAGCGGCTCGCTGGCCGTCGCCCGCCTTCGGCCGTCAAACCTGAAAACGTCCGGGCCCTGCTCCCAGGCAAAACCTCCAGGCCCCGAATGGCGGTTCTTTCCTGAAACCTCAAGCATGGCCCCATTCACAGCCCTGCTAACTCTGGGGCTGCAGGCTCCTTTACGCATCCAAAATCTCCGAAGTGTAACTTAGCATCTCTCTAGCCATTTTTGAGATTCAAGCTTCAAAACTGAAAACGTCCGGGCCCTGCTCCCAGGCGAAACATCCCAGCACCGAATGGTGTTGCTTTCCTGAAACTTCAACCATGGCCCCATTCACAGCCCTGCTAACTCTGGGGCTGCAGGCTCCTTTAGGCATCCAAAAACTCCGACATGCGACGGAGCGGCTCGCTGGCCGTCGCCCACCTTCGGCCGTCAAACCTGAAAACGTCCGGGCCCTGCTCCCAGGCAAAACCTCCAGGCCCCGAATGGCGGTTCTTTCCTGAAACCTCAACCATGGCCCCATTCACAGCCCTGCTAACTCTGGGGCTGCAGGCTCCTTTACGCATCCAAAATCTCCGAAGTGTAACTTAGCATCTCTCTAGCCATTTTTGAGATTCAAGCTTCAAAACTGAAAACGTCCGGGCCCTGCTCCCAGGCGAAACATCCCAGTCCCGAATGGTGTTGCTTTCCTGAAACTTCAACCATGGCCCCATTCACAGCCCTACTAACTCTGGGGCTGCAGGCTCCTTTAGGCATCCAAAAACTCCGACATGCGACGGAGCGGCTCGCTGGCCGTCGCCCACCTTCGGCCAGTAAACCTGAAAACGTCCGGGCCCTGCTCCCAGGCAAAAACTCCAGGCCCCGAATGGCGGTTCTTTCCTGAAACCTCAAGTACGGCCCCATTCACAGCCCTGCTAACTCTGGGGCTGCAGGCTCCTTTACGCATCCAAAATCTCCGAAGTGTAACTTAGCATCTCTCTAGCCATTTTTGAGATTCAAGCTTCAAAACTGAAAACGTCCGGGCCCTGCTCCCAGGCAAAACCTCCCAGCCCGAATGGCGTTCTTTCCTGAAACTTCAACCATGGCCCCATTCACAGCCCTACTAACTCTGGGGCTGCAGGCTCCTTTAGGCATCCAAAAACTCCGACATGCGACGGAGCGGCTCGCTGGCCGTCGCCCACCTTCGGCCGTCAAACCTGAAAACGTCCGGGCCCTGCTCCCAGGCAAAACCTCCAGGCCCCGAATGGCGGTTCTTTCCTGAAACTTCAACCATGGCCCCATTCACAGCCCTACTAACTCTGGGGCTGCAGGCTCCTTTACGCATCCAAAAACTCCGACATGCGACGGAGCGGCTCGCTGGCCATCGCCCGCCTTCGGCCGTCAAACCTGAAAACGTCCGGGCCCTGCTCCCAGGCAAAACCTCCCAGCCCGAATGGTGTTGCTTTCCTGAAACTTCAACCATGGCCCCATTCACAGCCCTACTAACCCTGGGGCTGCAGGCTCCTTTAGGCATCCAAAAACTCCGACATGCGACGGAGCGGCTCGCTGCCGTCGCCCGCCTTCGCCGTCAAACCTGAAAACGTCCGGGCCCTGCTCCCAGGCAAAACCTCCAGGCCCCGAATGGCGGTTCTTTCCTGAAACTTCAACCATGGCCCCATTCACAGCCCTGCTAACTCTGGGGCTGCAGGCTCCTTTACGCATCCAAAATCTCCGAAGTGTAACTTAGCATCTCTCTAGCCATTTTTGAGATTCAAGCTTCAAAACTGAAAACGTCCGGGCCCTGCTCCCAGGCGAAACATCCCAGTCCCGAATGGTGTTGCTTTCCTGAAACTTCAACCATGGCCCCATTCACAGCCCTACTAACTCTGGGGCTGCAGGCTCCTTTAGGCATCCAAAAACTCCGACATGCGACGGAGCGGCTCGCTGGCCGTCGCCCACCTTCGGCCGTCAGACCTGAAAACGTCCGGGCCCTGCTCCCAGGCAAAACCTCCAGGCCCCGAATGGCGGTTCTTTCCTGAAACCTCAACCATGGCCCCATTCACAGCCCTGCTAACTCTGGGGCTGCAGGCTCCTTTACGCATCCAAAATCTCCGAAGTGTAACTTAGCATCTCTCTAGCCATTTTTGAGATTCAAGCTTCAAAACTGAAAACGTCCGGGCCCTGCTCCCAGGCGAAACATCCCAGTCCCGAATGGTGTTGCTTTCCTGAAACTTCAACCATGGCCCCATTCACAGCCCTACTAACTCTGGGGCTGCAGGCTCCTTTAGGCATCCAAAAACTCCGACATGCGACGGAGCGGCTCGCTGGCCGTCGCCCGCCTTCAGCCGTCAAACCTGAAAACGTCCGGGCCCTGCTCCCAGGCAAAACCTCCAGCCCCGAATGGCGGTTCTTTCCTGAAACCTCAACCATGGCCCCATTCACAGCCCTGCTAACTCTGGGGCTGCAGGCTCCTTTACGCATCCAAAATCTCCGAAGTGTAACTTAGCATCTCTCTAGCCATTTTTGAGATTCAAGCTTCAAAACTGAAAACGTCCGGGCCCTGCTCCCAGGCGAAACATCCCAGCACCGAATGGTGTTGCTTTCCTGAAACTTCAACCATGGCCCCATTCACAGCCCTACTAACTCTGGGGCTGCAGGCTCCTTTAGGCATCCAAAAACTCCGACATGCGACGGAGCGGCTCGCTGGCCGTCGCCCACCTTCGGCCAGTAAACCTGAAAACGTCCGGGCCCTGCTCCCAGGCAAAACCTCCAGGCCCCGAATGGCGGTTCTTTCCCTGAAACCTCAACCATGGCCCCATTCACAGCCCTGCTAACTCTGGGGCTGCAGGCTCCTTTACGCATCCAAAATCTCCGAAGTGTAACTTAGCATCTCTCTAGCCATTTTTGAGATTCAAGCTTCAAAACTGAAAACGTCCGGGCCCTGCTCCCAGGCGAAACATCCCAGTCCCGAATGGTGTTGCTTTCCTGAAACTTCAACCATGGCCCCATTCACAGCCCTACTAACTCTGGGGCTGCAGGCTCCTTTAGGCATCCAAAATCTCCGAAGTGTAACTTAGCATCTCTCTAGCCATTTTTGAGATTCAAGCTTCAAAACTGAAAACGTCCGGGCCCTGCTCCCAGGCAAAAACTCCAGGCCCCGAATGGCGGTTCTTTCCTGAAACCTCAACCATGGCCCCATTCACAGCCCTGCTAACTCTGGGGCTGCAGGCTCCTTTAGGCATCCAAAAACTCCGACATGCGACGGAGCGGCTCGCTGGCCGTCGCCCACCTTCGGCCGTCAAACCTGAAAACGTCCGGGCCCTGCTCCCAGGCAAAACCTCCAGGCCCCGAATGGCGGTTCTTTCCTGAAACCTCAACCATGGCCCCATTCACAGCCCTGCTCACTCTGGGGCTGCAGGCTCCTTTACGCATCCAAAATCTCCGAAGTGTAACTTAGCATCTCTCTAGCCATTTTTGAGATTCAAGCTTCAAAACTGAAAACGTCCGGGCCCTGCTCCCAGGCGAAACATCCCAGCCCGAATGGTGTTGCTTTCCTGAAACTTCAACCATGGCCCCATTCACAGCCCTACTAACTCTGGGGCTGCAGGCTCCTTTAGCATCCAAAAACTCCGACATGCGACGGAGCGGCTCGCTGGCCGTCGCCCACCTTCGGCCGTCAAACCTGAAAACGTCCGGGCCCTGCTCCCAGGCAAAACCTCCAGGCCCCGAATGGCGGTTCTTTCCTGAAACCTCAACCATGGCCCCATTCACAGCCCTACTAACTCTGGGGCTGCAGGCTCCTTTACGCATCCAAAATCTCCGACATGCGACGGAGCGGCTCGCTGGCCGTCGCCCTTGCCTTCGGCCGTCAAACCTGAAAACGTCCGGGCCCTGCTCCCAGGCAAAACCTCCCAGCCCCGAATGGCGTTCTTTCCTGAAACTTCAACCATGGCCCCATTCACAGCCCTACTAACTCTGGGGCTGCAGGCTCCTTTAGGCATCCAAAAACTCCGACATGCGACGGAGCGGCTCGCTGGCCGTCGCCCGCCTTCGGCCGTCAAACCTGAAAACGTCCGGGCCCTGCTCCCAGGCAAAACCTCCAGGCCCCGAATGGCGGTTCTTTCCTGAAACCTCAACCATGGCCCCATTCACAGCCCTGCTAACTCTGGGGCTGCAGGCTCCTTTACGCATCCAAAATCTCCGAAGTGTAACTTAGCATCTCTCTAGCCATTTTTGAGATTCAAGCTTCAAAACTGAAAACGTCCGGGCCCTGCTCCCAGGCGAAACATCCCAGTCCCGAATGGTGTTGCTTTCCTGAAACTTCAACCATGGCCCCATTCACAGCCCTACTAACTCTGGGGCTGCAGGCTCCTTTAGGCATCCAAAAACTCCGACATGCGACGGAGCGGCTCGCTGGCCGTCGCCCACCTTCGGCCGTCAAACCTGAAAACGTCCGGGCCCTGCTCCCAGGCAAAACCTCCAGGCCCCGAATGGCGGTTCTTTCCTGAAACCTCAACACGGCCCCATTCACAGCCCTGCTAACTCTGGGGCTGCAGGCTCCTTTACGCATCCAAAATCTCCGAAGTGTAACTTAGCATCTCTCTAGCCATTTTTGAGATTCAAGCTTCAAAACTGAAAACGTCCGGGCCCTGCTCCCAGGCAAACATCCCAGTCCCGAATGGTGTTGCTTTCCTGAAACTTCAACCATGGCCCCATTCACAGCCCTACTAACTCTGGGGCTGCAGGCTCCTTTAGGCATCCAAAAACTCCGAAGTGTAACTTAGCATCTCTCTAGCCATTTTTGAGATTCAAGCTTCAAAACTGAAAACGTCCGGGCCCTGCTCCCAGGCAAAACATCCCAGCCCGAATGGCTGTTCTTTCCTGAAACTTCAACCATGGCCCCATTCACAGCCCTACTAACTCTGGGGCTGCAGGCTCCTTTAGGCATCCAAAAACTCTGACATGCGACGGAGCGGCTCGCTGGCCGTCGCCCACCTTCGGCCGTCAAACCTGAAAACGTCCGGGCCCTGCTCCCAGGCAAAACCTCCAGGCCCCGAATGGCGGTTCTTTCCTGAAACCTCAACCATGGCCCCATTCACAGCCCTGCTAACTCTGGGGCTGCAGGCTCCTTTACGCATCCAAAATCTCCGAAGTGTAACTTAGCATCTCTCTAGCCATTTTTGAGATTCAAGCTTCAAAACTGAAAACGTCCGGGCCCTGCTCCCAGGCGAAACATCCCAGCCCCGAATGGTGTTGCTTTCCTGAAACTTCAACCATGGCCCCATTCACAGCCCTACTAACTCTGGGGCTGCAGGCTCCTTTAGGCATCCAAAAACTCCGACATGCGACGGAGCGGCTCGCTGGCCGTCGCCCACCTTCGGCCGTCAAACCTGAAAACGTCCGGGCCCTGCTCCCAGGCAAAACCTCCAGGCCCCGAATGGCGGTTCTTTCCTGAAACCTCAAGTATGGCCCCATTCACAGCCCTGCTAACTCTGGGGCTGCAGGCTCCTTTACGCATCCAAAATCTCCGAAGTGTAACTTAGCATCTCTCTAGCCATTTTTGAGATTCAAGCTTCAAAACTGAAAACGTCCGGGCCCTGCTCCCAGGCGAAACATCCCAGTCCCGAATGGTGTTGCTTTCCTGAAACTTCAACCATGGCCCCATTCACAGCCCTACTAACTCTGGGGCTGCAGGCTCCTTTAGGCATCCAAAAACTCCGACATGCGACGGAGCGGCTCGCTGGCCGTCGCCCACCTTCGGCCAGTAAACCTGAAAACGTCCGGGCCCTGCTCCCAGGCAAAAACTCCAGGCCCCGAATGGCTGTTCTTTCCTGAAACTTCAACCATGGCCCCATTCACAGCCCTACTAACCCTGGGGCTGCAGGCTCCTTTAGGCATCCAAAAACTCCGACATGCGACGGAGCGGCTCGCTGGCCGTCGCCCGCCTTCGGCGTCAAACCTGAAAACGTCCGGGCCCTGCTCCCAGGCAAAACCTCCAGGCCCCGAATGGCGGTTCTTTCCTGAAACCTTCAAGCATGGCCCCATTCACAGCCCTGCTAACTCTGGGGCTGCAGGCTCCTTTACGCATCCAAAATCTCCGAAGTGTAACTTAGCATCTCTCTAGCCATTTTTGAGATTCAAGCTTCAAAACTGAAAACGTCCGGGCCCTGCTCCCAGGCGAAACATCCCAGCCCCGAATGGTGTTGCTTTCCTGAAACTTCAACCATGGCCCCATTCACAGCCCTGCTAACTGGGGCTGCAGGCTCCTTTAGGCATCCAAAATCTCCGAAGTGTAACTTAGCATCTCTCTAGCCATATTTGAGATTCAAGCTTCAAAACTGAAAACGTCCGGGCCCTGCTCCCAGGCGAAACATCCAGTCCCGAATGGTGTTCTTTCCTGAAACTTCAACCATGGCCCCATTCACAGCCCTACTAACTCTGGGGCTGCAGGCTCCTTTAGGCATCCAAAAACTCCGACATGCGACGGAGCGGCTCGCTGGCCGTCGCCCACCTTCGGCCGTCAAACCTGAAAACGTCCGGGCCCTGCTCCCAGGCAAAACCTCCAGGCCCGAATGGCGGTTCTTTCCTGAAACCTCAACCATGGCCCCATTCACAGCCCTGCTAACTCTGGGGCTGCAGGCTCCTTTACGCATCCAAAATCTCCGAAGTGTAACTTAGCAGCTCTCTAGCCATTTTTGAGATTCAAGCTTCAAAACTGAAAACGTCCGGGCCCTGCTCCCAGGCGAAACATCCCAGCCCGAATGGTGTTGCTTTCCTGAAACTTCAACCATGGCCCCATTCACAGCCCTACTAACCCTGGGGCTGCAGGCTCCTTTAGGCATCCAAAAACTCCGACATGCGACGGAGCGGCTCGCTGGCCGTCGCCCACCTTCGGCCAGTAAACCTGAAAACGTCCGGGCCCTGCTCCCAGGCAAAAACTCCAGGCCCCGAATGGCTGTTCTTTCCTGAAACTTCAACCATGGCCCCATTCACAGCCCTACTAACCCTGGGGCTGCAGGCTCCTTTAGGCATCCAAAAACTCCGACATGCGACGGAGCGGCTCGCTGGCCGTCGCCCGCCTTCGGCCGTCAAACCTGAAAACGTCCGGGCCCTGCTCCCAGGCAAAACCTCCAGGCCCCGAATGGCGGTTCTTTCCTGAAACCTCAAGCATGGCCCCATTCACAGCCCTGCTAACTCTGGGGCTGCAGGCTCCTTTACGCATCCAAAATCTCCGAAGTGTAACTTAGCATCTCTCTAGCCATTTTTGAGATTCAAGCTTCAAAACTGAAAACGTCCGGGCCCTGCTCCCAGGCGAAACATCCCAGTCCCGAATGGTGTTGCTTTCCTGAAACTTCAACCATGGCCCCATTCACAGCCCTACTAACTCTGGGGCTGCAGGCTCCTTTAGGCATCCAAAAACTCCGACATGCGACGGAGCGGCTCGCTGGCCGTCGCCCACCTTCGGCCGTCAAACCTGAAAACGTCCGGGCCCTGCTCCCAGGCAAAACCTCCAGGCCCCGAATGGCGGTTCTTTCCTGAAACCTCAAGTATGGCCCCATTCACAGCCCTGCTAACTCTGGGGCTGCAGGCTCCTTTACGCATCCAAAATCTCCGAAGTGTAACTTAGCATCTCTCTAGCCATTTTTGAGATTCAAGCTTCAAAACTGAAAACGTCCGGGCCCTGCTCCCAGGCGAAACATCCCAGTCCCGAATGGTGTTGCTTTCCTGAAACTTCAACCATGGCCCCATTCACAGCCCTACTAACTCTGGGGCTGCAGGCTCCTTTAGGCATCCAAAAACTCCGACATGCGACGGAGCGGCTCGCTGGCCGTCGCCCACCTTCGCCAGTAAACCTGAAAACGTCCGGGCCCTGCTCCCAGGCAAAAACTCCAGGCCCCGAATGGCGGTTCTTTCCTGAAACCTCAACCATGGCCCCATTCACAGCCCTGCTAACTCTGGGGCTGCAGGCTCCTTTACGCATCCAAAATCTCCGAAGTGTAACTTAGCATCTCTCTAGCCATTTTTGAGATTCAAGCTTCAAAACTGAAAACGTCCGGGCCCTGCTCCCAGGCAAAACCTCCCAGCCCGAATGGCGGTTCTTTCCTGAAACTTCAACCATGGCCCCATTCACAGCCCTACTAACTCTGGGGCTGCAGGCTCCTTTAGGCATCCAAAAACTCCGACATGCGACGGAGCGGCTCGCTGGCCGTCGCCCGCCTTCGGCCGTCAAACCTGAAAACGTCCGGGCCCTGCTCCCAGGCAAAACCTCCAGGCCCCGAATGGCGGTTCTTTCCCTGAAACCTTCAACCATGGCCCCATTCACAGCCCTACTAACTCTGGGGCTGCAGGCTCCTTTAGGCATCCAAAAACTCCGACATGCGACGGAGCGGCTCGCTGGCCGTCGCCCTCCTTCGGCTTCAAACCTGAAAACGTCCGGGCCCTGCTCCCAGGCAAAACCTCCCAGCCCCGAATGGCGTTCTTTCCTGAAACTTCAACCATGGCCCCATTCACAGCCCTACTAACCTGGGGCTGCAGGCTCCTTTAGGCATCCAAAAACTCCGACATGCGACGGAGCGGCTCGCTGGCCGTCGCCCGCCTTCGGCCGTCAAACCTGAAAACGTCCGGGCCCTGCTCCCAGGCAAAACCTCCAGGCCCCGAATGGCGGTTCTTTCCTGAAACCTCAACCATGGCCCCATTCACAGCCCTGCTAACTCTGGGGCTGCAGGCTCCTTTACGCATCCAAAATCTCCGAAGTGTAACTTAGCATCTCTCTAGCCATTTTTGAGATTCAAGCTTCAAAACTGAAAACGTCCGGGCCCTGCTCCCAGGCGAAACATCCCAGTCCCGAATGGTGTTGCTTTCCTGAAACTTCAACCATGGCCCCATTCACAGCCCTACTAACTCTGGGGCTGCAGGCTCCTTTAGGCATCCAAAAACTCCGACATGCGACGGAGCGGCTCGCTGGCCGTCGCCCACCTTCGGCCGTCAAACCTGAAAACGTCCGGGCCCTGCTCCCAGGCAAAACCTCCAGGCCCCGAATGGCGGTTCTTTCCTGAAACCTCAACCATGGCCCCATTCACAGCCCTGCTAACTCTGGGGCTGCAGGCTCCTTTACGCATCCAAAATCTCCGAAGTGTAACTTAGCATCTCTCTAGCCATTTTTGAGATTCAAGCTTCAAAACTGAAAACGTCCGGGCCCTGCTCCCAGGCGAAACATCCCAGTCCCGAATGGTGTTGCTTTCCTGAAACTTCAACCATGGCCCCATTCACAGCCCTACTAACTCTGGGGCTGCAGGCTCCTTTAGGCATCCAAAAACTCCGACATGCGACGGAGCGGCTCGCTGGCCGTCGCCCGCCTTCGGCCGTCAAACCTGAAAACGTCCGGGCCCTGCTCCCAGGCAAAACCTCCAGGCCCCGAATGGCGGTTCTTTCCTGAAACCTCAACCATGGCCCCATTCACAGCCCTGCTAACTCTGGGCTGCAGGCTCCTTTACGCATCCAAAATCTCCGAAGTGTAACTTAGCATCTCTCTAGCCATTTTTGAGATTCAAGCTTCAAAACTGAAAACGTCCGGGCCCTGCTCCCAGGCGAAACATCCCAGTCCCGAATGGTGTTGCTTTCCTGAAACTTCAACCATGGCCCCATTCACAGCCCTACTAACTCTGGGGCTGCAGGCTCCTTTAGGCATCCAAAAACTCCGACATGCGACGGAGCGGCTCGCTGGCCGTCGCCCACCTTCGGCCGTAAACCTGAAAACGTCCGGGCCCTGCTCCCAGGCAAACCTCCAGGCCCCGAATGGCGGTTCTTTCCTGAAACCTCAACCATGGCCCCATTCACAGCCCTGCTCACTCTGGGGCTGCAGGCTCCTTTACGCATCCAAAATCTCCGAAGTGTAACTTAGCATCTCTCTAGCCATTTTTGAGATTCAAGCTTCAAAACTGAAAACGTCCGGGCCCTGCTCCCAGGCGAAACATCCCAGTCCCGAATGGTGTTGCTTTCCTGAAACTTCAACCATGGCCCCATTCACAGCCCTGCTAACTCTGGGGCTGCAGGCTCCTTTACGCATCCAAAATCTCCGAAGTGTAACTTAGCATCTCTCTAGCCATTTTTGAGATTCAAGCTTCAAAACTGAAAACGTCCGGGCCCTGCTCCCAGGCAAAACATCCCAGGCCCGAATGGTGTTCTTTCCTGAAACTTCAACCATGGCCCCATTCACAGCCCTACTAACTCTGGGGCTGCAGGCTCCTTTAGGCATCCAAAAACTCCGACATGCGACGGAGCGGCTCGCTGGCCGTCGCCCACCTTCGGCCGTCAAACCTGAAAACGTCCGGGCCCTGCTCCCAGGCAAAACCTCCAGGCCCCGAATGGCGGTTCTTTCCTGAAACCTCAACCATGGCCCCATTCACAGCCCTGCTAACTCTGGGGCTGCAGGCTCCTTTACGCATCCAAAATCTCCGAAGTGTAACTTAGCATCTCTCTAGCCATTTTTGAGATTCAAGCTTCAAAACTGAAAACGTCCGGGCCCTGCTCCCAGGCGAAACATCCCAGCCCCGAATGGTGTTGCTTTCCTGAAACTTCAACCATGGCCCCATTCACAGCCCTACTAACTCTGGGGCTGCAGGCTCCTTTAGGCATCCAAAAACTCCGACATGCGACGGAGCGGCTCGCTGGCCGTCGCCCGCCTTCGGCCATCAAACCTGAAAACGTCTGGGCCCTGCTCCCAGGCAAAACCTCCAGGCCCCGAATGGCGGTTCTTTCCTGAAACCTCAACCATGGCCCCATTCACAGCCCTGCTAACTCTGGGGCTGCAGGCTCCTTTACGCATCCAAAATCTCCGAAGTGTAACTTAGCATCTCTCTAGCCATTTTTGAGATTCAAGCTTCAAAACTGAAAACGTCCGGGCCCTGCTCGCAGGCGAAACATCCCAGCCCCGAATGGTGTTGCTTTCCTGAAACTTCAACCATGGCCCCATTCACAGCCCTACTAACTCTGGGGCTGCAGGCTCCTTTAGGCATCCAAAAACTCCGACATGCGACGGAGCGGCTCGCTGGCCGTCGCCCACCTTCGGCCAGTAAACCTGAAAACGTCCGGGCCCTGCTCCCAGGAAAAAACTCCAGGCCCCGAATGGCGGTTCTTTCCTGAAACTTCAACCATGGCCCCATTCACAGCCCTACTAACTCTGGGGCTGCAGGCTCCTTTAGGCATCCAAAAACTCCGACATGCGACGGAGCGGCTCGCTGGCCGTCGCCCACCTTCGGCCGTCAAACCTGAAAACGTCCGGGCCCTGCTCCCAGGCAAAACTCCAGGCCCCGAATGGCGGTTCTTTCCTGAAACCTCAAGCATGGCCCCATTCACAGCCCTGCTAACTCTGGGGCTGCAGGCTCCTTTACGCATCCAAAATCTCCGAAGTGTAACTTAGCATCTCTCTAGCCATTTTTGAGATTCAAGCTTCAAAACTGAAAACGTCCGGGCCCTGCTCCCAGGCGAAACATCCCAGCACCGAATGGTGTTGCTTTCCTGAAACTTCAACCATGGCCCCATTCACAGCCCTGCTAACTCTGGGGCTGCAGGCTCCTTTACGCATCCAAAATCTCCGAAGTGTAACTTAGCATCTCTCTAGCCATTTTTGAGATTCAAGCTTCAAAACTGAAAACGTCCGGGCCCTGCTCCCAGGCGAAACATCCCAGTCCCGAATGGTGTTGCTTTCCTGAAACTTCAACCATGGCCCCATTCACAGCCCTACTAACTCTGGGGCTGCAGGCTCCTTTAGGCATCCAAAAACTCCGACATGCGACGGAGCGGCTCGCTGGCCGTCGCCCACCTTCGGCCGTCAAACCTGAAAACGTCCGGGCCCTGCTCCCAGGCAAAACTCCAGGCCCCGAATGGCGGTTCTTTCCTGAAACCTCAACCATGGCCCCATTCACAGCCCTGCTAACTCTGGGGCTGCAGGCTCCTTTACGCATCCAAAATCTCCGAAGTGTAACTTAGCATCTCTCTAGCCATTTTTGAGATTCAAGCTTCAAAACTGAAAACGTCCGGGCCCTGCTCCCAGGCGAAACATCCCAGTCCCGAATGGTGTTGCTTTCCTGAAACTTCAACCATGGCCCCATTCACAGCCCTACTAACTCTGGGGCTGCAGGCTCCTTTAGGCATCCAAAAACTCCGACATGCGACGGAGCGGCTCGCTGGCCGTCGCCCACCTTCGGCCATTAAACCTGAAAACGTCCGGGCCCTGCTCCCAGGCAAAAACTCCAGGCCCCGAATGGCTGTTCTTTCCTGAAACTTCAACCATGGCCCCATTCACAGCCCTACTAACCCTGGGGCTGCAGGCTCCTTTAGGCATCCAAAAACTCCGACATGCGACGGAGCGGCTCGCTGGCCGTCGCCCGCCTTCGGCCGTCAAACCTGAAAACGTCCGGGCCCTGCTCCCAGGCAAAACCTCCAGGCCCCGAATGGCGGTTCTTTCCTGAAACCTCAAGCACGGCCCCATTCACAGCCCTGCTCACTCTGGGGCTGCAGGCTCCTTTACGCATCCAAAATCTCCGAAGTGTAACTTAGCATCTCTCTAGCCATTTTTGAGATTCAAGCTTCAAAACTGAAAACGTCCGGGCCCTGCTCCCAGGCGAAACCTCCCAGTCCCGAATGGTGTTGCTTTCCTGAAACTTCAACCATGGCCCCATTCACAGCCCTACTAACTCTGGGGCTGCAGGCTCCTTTAGGCATCCAAAAACTCCGACATGCGACGGAGCGGCTCGCTGGCCGTCGCCCACCTTCGGCCGTCAGACCTGAAAACGTCCGGGCCCTGCTCCCAGGCAAAACCTCCAGGCCCCGAATGGCGGTTCTTTCCTGAAACCTCAACCATGGCCCCATTCACAGCCCTGCTAACTCTGGGGCTGCAGGCTCCTTTACGCATCCAAAATCTCCGAAGTGTAACTTAGCATCTCTCTAGCCATTTTTGAGATTCAAGCTTCAAAACTGAAAACGTCCGGGCCCTGCTCCCAGGCGAAACATCCCAGTCCCGAATGGTGTTGCTTTCCTGAAACTTCAACCATGGCCCCATTCACAGCCCTACTAACTCTGGGGCTGCAGGCTCCTTTAGGCATCCAAAAACTCCGACATGCGACGGAGCGGCTCGCTGGCCGTCGCCCACCTTCGGCCAGTAAAACTGAAAACGTCCGGGCCCTGCTCCCAGGCAAAAACTCCCAGGCCCCGAATGGCTGTTCTTTCCTGAAACTTCAACCATGGCCCCATTCACAGCCCTTCTAACCCTGGGGCTGCAGGCTCCTTTAGGCATCCAAAAACTCCGACATGCGACGGAGCGGCTCGCTGGCCGTCGCCCGCCTTCGGCCGTCAAACCTGAAAACGTCCGGGCCCTGCTCCCAGGCAAAACCTCCAGGCCCCGAATGGCGGTTCCTTCCTGAAACCTCTACCATGGCCCCATTCACAGCCCTGCTAACTCTGGGGCTGCAGGCTCCTTTACGCATCCAAAATCTCCGAAGTGTAACTTAGCATCTCTCTAGCCATTTTTGAGATTCAAGCTTCAAAACTGAAAACGTCCGGGCCCTGCTCCCAGGCAAAACCTCCCAGCCCGAATGGGGTTCTTTCCTGAAACTTCAACCATGGCCCCATTCACAGCCCTACTAACTCTGGGCTGCAGGCTCCTTTAGGCATCCAAAAACTCCGACATGTAACGGAGCGTCTCGCTGGCCGTCGCCCATTCGGCCGTCAAACCTGAAAACGTCCGGGCCCTGCTCCCAGGCAAAACCTCCAGGCCCCGAATGGCGTTCTTTCCTGAAACTTCAACCATGGCCCCATTCACAGCCCTACTAACTCTGGGGCTGCAGGCTCCTTTAGGCATCCAAAAACTCCGACATGCGACGAGCGGCTCGCTGGCCGTCGCCCGCCTTCGGCCAAACCTGAAAACGTCCGGGCCCTGCTCCCAGGCAAAACCTCCCAGCCCCGAATGGCGTTCTTTCCTGAAACTTCAACCATGGCCCCATTCACAGCCCTACTAACCCTGGGGCTGCAGGCTCCTTTAGGCATCCAAAAACTCCGACATGCGACGGAGCGGCTCGCTGGCCGTCGCCCGCCTTCGGCCGTCAAACCTGAAAACGTCCGGGCCCTGCTCCCAGGCAAAACCTCCAGGCCCCGAATGGCGGTTCTTTCCTGAAACCTCAAGCATGGCCCCATTCACAGCCCTGCTAACTCTGGGGCTGCAGGCTCCTTTACGCATCCAAAATCTCCGAAGTGTAACTTAGCATCTCTCTAGCCATTTTTGAGATTCAAGCTTCAAAACTGAAAACGTCCGGGCCCTGCTCCCAGGCGAAACATCCCAGTCCCGAATGGTGTTGCTTTCCTGAAACTTCAACCATGGCCCCATTCACAGCCCTACTAACTCTGGGGCTGCAGGCTCCTTTAGGCATCCAAAAACTCCGACATGCGACGGAGCGGCTCGCTGGCCGTCGCCCACCTTCGGCCGTCAAACCTGAAAACGTCCGGGCCCTGCTCCCAGGCAAAACCTCCAGGCCCCGAATGGCGGTTCTTTCCTGAAACCTCAACCATGGCCCCATTCACAGCCCTGCTAACTCTGGGGCTGCAGGCTCCTTTACGCATCCAAAATCTCCGAAGTGTAACTTAGCATCTCTCTAGCCATTTTTGAGATTCAAGCTTCAAAACTGAAAACGTCCGGGCCCTGCTCCCAGGCGAAACATCCCAGTCCCGAATGGTGTTGCTTTCCTGAAACTTCAACCATGGCCCCATTCACAGCCCTACTAACTCTGGGGCTGCAGGCTCCTTTAGGCATCCAAAAACTCCGACATGCGACGGAGCGGCTCGCTGGCCGTCGCCCACCTTCGGCCGTCAAACCTGAAAACGTCCGGGCCCTGCTCCCAGGCAAAACCTCCAGGCCCCGAATGGCGGTTCTTTCCTGAAACCTCAAGTATGGCCCCATTCACAGCCCTGCTAACTCTGGGGCTGCAGGCTCCTTTACGCATCCAAAATCTCCGAAGTGTAACTTAGCATCTCTCTAGCCATTTTTGAGATTCAAGCTTCAAAACTGAAAACGTCCGGGCCCTGCTCCCAGGCGAAACATCCCAGTCCCGAATGGTGTTGCTTTCCTGAAACTTCAACCATGGCCCCATTCACAGCCCTACTAACTCTGGGCTGCAGGCTCCTTTAGGCATCCAAAAACTCCGACATGCGACGGAGCGGCTCGCTGGCCGTCGCCCACCTTCGGCCAGTAAACCTGAAAACGTCCGGGCCCTGCTCCCAGGCAAAAACTCCAGGCCCCGAATGGTGTTGCTTTCCTGAAACTTCAACCATGGCCCCATTCACAGCCCTACTAACTCTGGGGCTGCAGGCTCCTTTAGGCATCCAAAAACTCCGACATGCGACGGAGCGGCTCGCTGGCCGTCGCCCGCCTTCGGCGTCAAACCTGAAAACGTCCGGGCCCTGCTCCCAGGCAAAACCTCCAGGCCCCGAATGGCGGTTCTTTCCTGAAACCTCAAGCATGGCCCCATTCACAGCCCTGCTAACTCTGGGGCTGCAGGCTCCTTTACGCATCCAAAATCTCCGAAGTGTAACTTAGCATCTCTCTAGCCATTTTTGAGATTCAAGCTTCAAAACTGAAAACGTCCGGGCCCTGCTCCCAGGCGAAACATCCCAGTCCCGAATGGTGTTGCTTTCCTGAAACTTCAACCATGGCCCCATTCACAGCCCTACTAACTCTGGGGCTGCAGGCTCCTTTAGGCATCCAAAAACTCCGACATGCGACGGAGCGGCTCGCTGCCGTCGCCCACCTTCGGCCAGTAAACCTGAAAACGTCCGGGCCCTGCTCCCAGGCAAAAACTCCAGGCCCGAATGGCTGTTCTTTCCTGAAACTTCAACCATGGCCCCATTCACAGCCCTACTAACCCTGGGGCTGCAGGCTCCTTTAGGCATCCAAAAACTCCGACATGCGACGGAGCGGCTCGCTGGCCGTCGCCCGCCTTCGGCCGTCAAACCTGAAAACGTCCGGGCCCTGCTCCCAGGCAAAACCTCCAGGCCCCGAATGGCGGTTCTTTCCTGAAACCTCAACCGGCCCCATTCACAGCCCTGCTAACTCTGGGGCTGCAGGCTCCTTTACGCATCCAAAATCTCCGAAGTGTAACTTAGCATCTCTCTAGCCATTTTTGAGATTCAAGCTTCAAAACTGAAAACGTCCGGGCCCTGCTCCCAGGCGAAACATCCCAGTCCCCGAATGGTGTTGCTTTCCTGAAACTTCAACCATGGCCCCATTCACAGCCCTACTAACTCTGGGGCTGCAGGCTCCTTTAGGCATCCAAAAACTCCGACATGCGACGGAGCGGCTCGCTGGCCGTCGCCCACCTTCGCCGTCAAACCTGAAAACGTCCGGGCCCTGCTCCCAGGCAAAACCTCCAGGCCCCGAATGGCGTTCTTTCCTGAAACCTCAACATGGCCCCATTCACAGCCCTGCTAACTCTGGGGCTGCAGGCTCCTTTACGCATCCAAAATCTCCGAAGTGTAACTTAGCATCTCTCTAGCCATTTTTGAGATTCAAGCTTCAAAACTGAAAACGTCCGGGCCCTGCTCCCAGGCGAAACATCCCAGTCCCGAATGGTGTTGCTTTCCTGAAACTTCAACCATGGCCCCATTCACAGCCCTACTAACTCTGGGGCTGCAGGCTCCTTTAGCATCCAAAAACTCCGACATGCGACGGAGCGGCTCGCTGGCCGTCGCCCACCTTCGGCCAGTAAAACCTGAAAACGTCCGGGCCCTGCTCCCAGGCAAAACTCCAGGCCCCGAATGGCTGTTCTTTCCTGAAACTTCAACCATGGCCCCATTCACAGCCCTACTAACCCTGGGGCTGCAGGCTCCTTTAGGCATCCAAAAACTCCGACATGCGACGGAGCGGCTCGCTGGCCGTCGCCCGCCTTCGGCCGTCAAACCTGAAAACGTCCGGGCCCTGCTCCCAGGCAAAACCTCCAGCCCCGAATGGCGGTTCTTTCCTGAAACCTCAACCATGGCCCCATTCACAGCCCTGCTAACTCTGGGGCTGCAGGCTCCTTTACGCATCCAAAATCTCCGAAGTGTAACTTAGCATCTCTCTAGCCATTTTTGAGATTCAAGCTTCAAAACTGAAAACGTCCGGGCCCTGCTCCCAGGCGAAACATCCCAGTCCCGAATGGTGTTGCTTTCCTGAAACTTCAACCATGGCCCCATTCACAGCCCTACTAACTCTGGGGCTGCAGGCTCCTTTAGGCATCCAAAAACTCCGACATGCGACGGAGCGGCTCGCTGGCCGTCGCCCACCTTCGGCCGTCAAACCTGAAAACGTCCGGGCCCTGCTCCCAGGCAAAACCTCCAGGCCCCGAATGGCGGTTCTTTCCTGAAACCTCAACCATGGCCCCATTCACAGCCCTGCTAACTCTGGGGCTGCAGGCTCCTTTACGCATCCAAAATCTCCGAAGTGTAACTTAGCATCTCTCTAGCCATTTTTGAGATTCAAGCTTCAAAACTGAAAACGTCCGGGCCCTGCTCCCAGGCGAAACATCCCAGTCCCGAATGGTGTTGCTTTCCTGAAACTTCAACCATGGCCCCATTCACAGCCCTACTAACCCTGGGGCTGCAGGCTCCTTTAGGCATCCAAAAACTCCGACATGCGACGGAGCGGCTCGCTGGCCGTCGCCCACCTTCGGCCAGTAAAACCTGAAAACGTCCGGGCCCTGCTCCCAGGCAAAACCTCCAGCCCCGAATGGCTGTTCTTTCCTGAAACTTCAACCATGGCCCCATTCACAGCCCTACTAACCCTGGGGCTGCAGGCTCCTTTAGCATCCAAAAACTCCGACATGCGACGGAGCGGCTCGCTGGCCGTCGCCCGCCTTCGGCCGTCAAACCTGAAAACGTCCGGGCCCTGCTCCCAGGCAAAACCTCCAGGCCCCGAATGGCGGTTCTTTCCTGAAACTCAACCATGGCCCCATTCACAGCCCTGCTAACTCTGGGCTGCAGGCTCCTTTACGCATCCAAAATCTCCGAAGTGTAACTTAGCATCTCTCTAGCCATTTTTGAGATTCAAGCTTCAAAACTGAAAACGTCCGGGCCCTGCTCCCAGGCAAAACATCCCAGACCCGAATGGTGTTTCTTTCCTGAAACTTCAACCATGGCCCCATTCACAGCCCTACTAACTCTGGGGCTGCAGGCTCCTTTAGGCATCCAAAAACTCCGACATGCGACGGAGCGGCTCGCTGGCCGTCGCCCGCCTTCGGCCGTCAAACCTGAAAACGTCCGGGCCCTGCTCCCAGGCAAAACCTCCAGGCCCCGAATGGCGGTTCTTTCCTGAAACCTCAAGTACGGCCCCATTCACAGCCCTGCTAACTCTGGGGCTGCAGGCTCCTTTACGCATCCAAAATCTCCGAAGTGTAACTTAGCATCTCTCTAGCCATTTTTGAGATTCAAGCTTCAAAACTGAAAACGTCCGGGCCCTGCTCCCAGGCGAAACATCCCAGTCCCGAATGGTGTTGCTTTCCTGAAACTTCAACCATGGCCCCATTCACAGCCCTGCTCACTCTGGGGCTGCAGGCTCCTTTAGGCATCCAAAAACTCCGACATGCAACGGAGCGGCTCGCTGCCGTCGCCCACCTTCGGCCAGTAAACCTGAAAACGTCCGGGCCCTGCTCCCAGGCAAAAACTCCAGCCCCGAATGGCTGTTCTTTCCTGAAACTTCAACCATGGCCCCATTCACAGCCCTACTAACCTGGGGCTGCAGGCTCCTTTAGGCATCCAAAAACTCCGACATGCGACGGAGCGGCTCGCTGGCCGTCGCCCGCCTTCGGCCGTCAAACCTGAAAACGTCCGGGCCCTGCTCCCAGGCAAAACCTCCAGGCCCCGAATGGCGGTTCTTTCCTGAAACTTCAACCATGGCCCCATTCACAGCCCTGCTAACTCTGGGGCTGCAGGCTCCTTTACGCATCCAAAATCTCCGAAGTGTAACTTAGCATCTCTCTAGCCATTTTTGAGATTCAAGCTTCAAAACTGAAAACGTCCGGGCCCTGCTCCCAGGCGAAACATCCCAGTCCCGAATGGTGTTGCTTTCCTGAAACTTCAACCATGGCCCCATTCACAGCCCTACTAACTCTGGGGCTGCAGGCTCCTTTAGGCATCCAAAAACTCCGACATGCGACGGAGCGGCTCGCTGGCCGTCGCCCACTTCGGCCGTCAAACCTGAAAACGTCCGGGCCCTGCTCCCAGGCAAAACCTCCAGGCCCCGAATGGCGGTTCTTTCCTGAAACCTCAACCATGGCCCCATTCACAGCCCTGCTAACTCTGGGGCTGCAGGCTCCTTTACGCATCCAAAATCTCCGAAGTGTAACTTAGCATCTCTCTAGCCATTTTTGAGATTCAAGCTTCAAAACTGAAAACGTCCGGGCCCTGCTCCCAGGCGAAACATCCCAGCCCCGAATGGTGTTGCTTTCCTGAAACTTCAACCATGGCCCCATTCACAGCCCTACTAACCCTGGGGCTGCAGGCTCCTTTAGGCATCCAAAAACTCCGACATGCGACGGAGCGGCTCGCTGGCCGTCGCCCACCTTCGGCCCAAAACCTGAAAACGACCGGGCCCTGCTCCCAGGCAAAACCTCCAGGCCCCGAATGGCTGTTCTTTCCTGAAACTTCAACCATGGCCCCATTCACAGCCCTACTAACTCTGGGGCTGCAGGCTCCTTTAGGCATCCAAAAACTCCGACATGCGACGGAGCGGCTCGCTGGCCGTCGCCCACCTTCGGCCGTCAAACCTGAAAACGTCCGGGCCCTGCTCCCAGGCAAAACCTCCAGGCCCCGAATGGCGGTTCTTTCCTGAAACCTCAGCACGGCCCCATTCACAGCCCTGCTAACTCTGGGGCTGCAGGCTCCTTTACGCATCCAAAATCTCCGAAGTGTAACTTAGCATCTCTCTAGCCATTTTTGAGATTCAAGCTTCAAAACTGAAAACGTCCGGGCCCTGCTCCCAGGCGAAAACATCCCAGTCCCGAATGGTGTTGCTTTCCTGAAACTTCAACCATGGCCCCATTCACAGCCCTACTAACTCTGGGGCTGCAGGCTCCTTTAGGCATCCAAAAACTCCGACATGCGACGGAGCGGCTCGCTGGCCATCGCCCGCCTTCAGCCGTCAAACCTGAAAACGTCCGGGCCCTGCTCCCAGGCAAAACCTCCAGGCCCCGAATGGCGGTTCTTTCCTGAAACCTCAACCATGGCCCCATTCACAGCCCTGCTAACTCTGGGGCTGCAGGCTCCTTTACGCATCCAAAATCTCCGAAGTGTAACTTAGCATCTCTCTAGCCATTTTTGAGATTCAAGCTTCAAAACTGAAAACGTCCGGGCCCTGCTCCCAGGCGAAACATCCCAGTCCCGAATGGTGTTGCTTTCCTGAAACTTCAACCATGGCCCCATTCACAGCCCTACTAACCCTGGGGCTGCAGGCTCCTTTAGGCATCCAAAAACTCCGACATGCGACGGAGCGGCTCGCTGGCCGTCGCCCACCTTCGCCAGTAAACCTGAAAACGTCCGGGCCCTGCTCCCAGGCAAAACTCCAGCCCCGAATGGCTGTTCTTTCCTGAAACTTCAACCATGGCCCCATTCACAGCCCTACTAACCTGGGGCTGCAGGCTCCTTTAGGCATCCAAAAACTCCGACATGCGACGGAGCGGCTCGCTGGCCGTCGCCCGCCTTCGGCTTCAAACCTGAAAACGTCCGGGCCCTGCTCCCAGGCAAAACTCCCAGCCCCGAATGGCGGTTCTTTCCTGAAACCTCAAGCATGGCCCCATTCACAGCCCTGCTAACTCTGGGGCTGCAGGCTCCTTTACGCATCCAAAATCTCCGAAGTGTAACTTAGCATCTCTCTAGCCATTTTTGAGATTCAAGCTTCAAAACTGAAAACGTCCGGGCCCTGCTCCCAGGCAAAACATCCAGCCCGAATGGTGGTTGCTTTCCTGAAACTTCAACCATGGCCCCATTCACAGCCCTACTAACTCTTGGGCTGCAGGCTCCTTTAGGCATCCAAAAACTCCGACATGCGACGGAGCGGCTCGCTGGCCGTCGCCCGCCTTCGGCCGTCAAACCTGAAAACGTCCGGGCCCTGCTCCCAGGCAAAACCTCCAGGCCCCGAATGGCGGTTCTTTCCTGAAACCTCAACCATGGCCCCATTCACAGCCCTACTAACTCTGGGGCTGCAGGCTCCTTTAGGCATCCAAAAACTCCGAATGCGACGGAGCGGCTCGCTGGCCGTTTTTGACTTCGGCCTCAAACCTGAAAACGTCCGGGCCCTGCTCCCAGGCAAAACATCCCAGCCCGAATGGTGTTCTTTCCTGAAACTTCAACCATGGCCCCATTCACAGCCCTACTAACTCTGGGGCTGCAGGCTCCTTTAGGCATCCAAAAACTCCGACATGCGACGGAGCGGCTCGCTGGCCGTCGCCCACCTTCGGCCGTCAAACCTGAAAACGTCCGGGCCCTGCTCCCAGGCAAAACCTCCAGGCCCCGAATGGCGGTTCTTTCCTGAAACCTCAACACGGCCCCATTCACAGCCCTGCTAACTCTGGGGCTGCAGGCTCCTTTACGCATCCAAAATCTCCGAAGTGTAACTTAGCATCTCTCTAGCCATTTTTGAGATTCAAGCTTCAAAACTGAAAACGTCCGGGCCCTGCTCCCAGGCGAAACATCCCAGTCCCGAATGGTGTTGCTTTCCTGAAACTTCACCATGGCCCCATTCACAGCCCTACTAACTCTGGGGCTGCAGGCTCCTTTAGGCATCCAAAAACTCCGACATGCGACGGAGCGGCTCGCTGGCCGTCGCCCACCTTCGGCCGTCAAACCTGAAAACGTCCGGGCCCTGCTCCCAGGCAAAACCTCCAGGCCCCGAATGGCGGTTCTTTCCTGAAACCTCAACCATGGCCCCATTCACAGCCCTGCTAACTCTGGGGCTGCAGGCTCCTTTACGCATCCAAAATCTCCGAAGTGTAACTTAGCATCTCTCTAGCCATTTTTGAGATTCAAGCTTCAAAACTGAAAACGTCCGGGCCCTGCTCCCAGGCGAAACATCCCAGTCCCGAATGGTGTTGCTTTCCTGAAACTTCAACCATGGCCCCATTCACAGCCCTACTAACTCTGGGGCTGCAGGCTCCTTTAGGCATCCAAAAACTCCGACATGCGACGGAGCGGCCTCGCTGGCCGTCGCCCGCCTTCGGCCGTCAAACCTGAAAACGTCCGGGCCCTGCTCCCAGGCAAAACCTCCAGGCCCGAATGGCGGTTCTTTCCTGAAACCTCAACCATGGCCCCATTCACAGCCCTGCTAACTCTGGGGCTGCAGGCTCCTTTACGCATCCAAAATCTCCGAAGTGTAACTTAGCATCTCTCTAGCCATTTTTGAGATTCAAGCTTCAAAACTGAAAACGTCCGGGCCCTGCTCCCAGGCGAAACATCCCAGTCCCGAATGGTGTTGCTTTCCTGAAACTTCAACCATGGCCCCATTCACAGCCCTACTAACCCTGGGGCTGCAGGCTCCTTTAGGCATCCAAAAACTCCGACATGCGACGGAGCGGCTCGCTGGCCGTCGCCCACCTTCGGCCGTAAACCTGAAAACGTCCGGGCCCTGCTCCCAGGCAAAAACTCCAGGCCCCGAATGGCTGTTCTTTCCTGAAACTTCAACCATGGCCCCATTCACAGCCCTACTAACTCTGGGGCTGCAGGCTCCTTTAGCATCCAAAAACTCCGACATGCGACGGAGCGGCTCGCTGGCCGTCGCCCGCCTTCGGCCGTCAAACCTGAAAACGTCCGGGCCCTGCTCCCAGGCAAAACCTCCAGGCCCCGAATGGCGGTTCTTTCCTGAAACCTCAACCATGGCCCCATTCACAGCCCTACTAACTCTGGGGCTGCAGGCTCCTTTACGCATCCAAAATCTCCGAAGTGTAACTTAGCATCTCTCTAGCCATTTTAGATTCAAGCTTCAAAACTGAAAACGTCCGGGCCCTGCTCCCAGGCGAAACATCCCAGCCCGAATGGTGTTGCTTTCCTGAAACTTCAACCATGGCCCCATTCACAGCCCTACAACTCTGGGGCTGCAGGCTCCTTTAGGCATCCAAAATCTCCGAAGTGTAACTTAGCATCTCTCTAGCCATTTTTGAGATTCAAGCTTCAAAACTGAAAACGTCCGGGCCCTGCTCCCAGGCGAAACATCCCAGTCCCGAATGGTGTTGCTTTCCTGAAACTTCAACCATGGCCCCATTCACAGCCCTACTAACTCTGGGGCTGCAGGCTCCTTTAGGCATCCAAAAACTCCGACATGCGACGGAGCGCTCGCTCGCTGGCCGTCGCCCACCTTCGGCCGTCAAACCTGAAAACGTCCGGGCCCTGCTCCCAGGCAAAACCTCCAGCCCCGAATGGCGGTTCTTTCCTGAAACCTCAACATGGCCCCATTCACAGCCCTGCTAACTCTCTGGGGCTGCAGGCTCCTTTACGCATCCAAAAATCTCCGAAGTGTAACTTAGCATCTCTCTAGCCATTTTTGAGATTCAAGCTTCAAAACTGAAAACGTCCGGGCCCTGCTCCCAGGCAAACATCCCAGGCCCCGAATGGTGTTCTTTCCTGAAACTTCAACCATGGCCCCATTCACAGCCCTACTAACTCTGGGGCTGCAGGCTCCTTTAGGCATCCAAAAACTCCGACATGCGACGGAGCGGCTCGCTGGCCGTCGCCCACCTTCGGCCGTAAACCTGAAAACGTCCCCGGGCCCTGCTCCCAGGCAAAACCCAGGCCCCGAATGGCTGTTCTTTCCTGAAACTTCAACCATGGCCCCATTCACAGCCCTACTAACCCTGGGGCTGCAGGCTCCTTTAGCATCCAAAAACTCCGACATGCGACGGAGCGGCTCGCTGGCCGTCGCCCGCCTTCGGCCGTCAAACCTGAAAACGTCCGGCCCTGCTCCCAGGCAAAACCCCAGGCCCCGAATGGCGTTCTTTCCTGAAACCTCAAGCACGGCCCCATTCACAGCCCTGCTAACTCTGGGGCTGCAGGCTCCTTTACGCATCCAAAATCTCCGAAGTGTAACTTAGCATCTCTCTAGCCATTTTTGAGATTCAAGCTTCAAAACTGAAAACGTCCGGGCCCTGCTCCCAGGCAAAACATCCCAGCCCGAATGGTGGTTTTCCTGAAACTTCAACCATGGCCCCATTCACAGCCCTACTAACTCTGGGGCTGCAGGCTCCTTTAGGCATCCAAAAACTCCGACATGCGACGGAGCGGCTCGCTGGCCGTCGCCCGCCTTCGGCCGTCAAACCTGAAAACGTCCGGGCCCTGCTCCCAGGCAAAACCTCCAGGCCCCGAATGGCGGTTCTTTCCTGAAACCTCAACACGGCCCCATTCACAGCCCTGCTAACTCTGGGGCTGCAGGCTCCTTTACGCATCCAAAATCTCCGAAGTGTAACTTAGCATCTCTCTAGCCATTTTTGAGATTCAAGCTTCAAAACTGAAAACGTCCGGGCCCTGCTCCCAGGCAAACATCCCAGCCCCGAATGGTGTTGCTTTCCTGAAACTTCAACCATGGCCCCATTCACAGCCCTACTAACTCTGGGGCTGCAGGCTCCTTTAGGCATCCAAAAACTCCGACATGCGACGGAGCGGCTCGCTGGCCGTCGCCCGCCTATTCGGCCGTCAAACCTGAAAACGTCCGGGCCCTGCTCCCAGGCAAAACCTCCAGGCCCGAATGGCGGTTCTTTCCTGAAACCTCAACCATGGCCCCATTCACAGCCCTGCTAACTCTGGGGCTGCAGGCTCCTTTACGCATCCAAAATCTCCGAAGTGTAACTTAGCATCTCTCTAGCCATTTTTGAGATTCAAGCTTCAAAACTGAAAACGTCCGGGCCCTGCTCCCAGGCGAAACATCCCAGCCCCGAATGGTGTTGCTTTCCTGAAACTTCAACCATGGCCCCATTCACAGCCCTACTAACCTGGGGCTGCAGGCTCCTTTAGGCATCCAAAAACTCCGACATGCGACGGAGCGGCTCGCTGGCCGTCGCCCACCTTCGGCCGTCAAACCTGAAAACGTCCGGGCCCTGCTCCCAGGCAAAACCTCCAGGCCCCGAATGGCGGTTCTTTCCTGAAACCTCAAGCATGGCCCCATTCACAGCCCTGCTAACTCTGGGGCTGCAGGCTCCTTTACGCATCCAAAATCTCCGAAGTGTAACTTAGCATCTCTCTAGCCATTTTTGAGATTCAAGCTTCAAAACTGAAAACGTCCGGGCCCTGCTCGCAGGCGAAACATCCCAGTCCCGAATGGTGTTGCTTTCCTGAAACTTCAACCATGGCCCCATTCACAGCCCTACTAACTCTGGGGCTGCAGGCTCCTTTAGGCATCCAAAATCTCCGAAGTGTAACTTAGCATCTCTCTAGCCATTTTTGAGATTCAAGCTTCAAAACTGAAAACGTCCGGGCCCTGCTCCCAGGCAAAACACCCAGCCCGAATGGGTTCTTTCCTGAAACTTCAACCATGGCCCCATTCACAGCCCTACTAACTCTGGGGCTGCAGGCTCCTTTAGGCATCCAAAAACTCCGACATGCGACGGAGCGCCTCGCTGGCCGTCGCCCGCCTTCGGCCGTCAAACCTGAAAACGTCCGGGCCCTGCTCCCAGGCAAAACCTCCAGGCCCCGAATGGCGGTTCTTTCCTGAAACCTCAAGCACGGCCCCATTCACAGCCCTGCTCACTCTGGGGCTGCAGGCTCCTTTACGCATCCAAAATCTCCGAAGTGTAACTTAGCATCTCTCTAGCCATTTTTGAGATTCAAGCTTCAAAACTGAAAACGTCCGGGCCCTGCTCCCAGGCGAAACATCCCAGTCCCGAATGGTGTTGCTTTCCTGAAACTTCAACCATGGCCCCATTCACAGCCCTACTAACTCTGGGGCTGCAGGCTCCTTTAGGCATCCAAAAACTCCGACATGCGACGGAGCGGCTCGCTGGCCGTCGCCCACCTTCGGCCGTCAACCTGAAAACGTCCGGGCCCTGCTCCCAGGCAAAACCTCCAGGCCCCGAATGGCGTTCTTTCCTGAAACCTCAACCATGGCCCCATTCACAGCCCTGCTAACTCTGGGGCTGCAGGCTCCTTTACGCATCCAAAATCTCCGAAGTGTAACTTAGCATCTCTCTAGCCATTTTTGAGATTCAAGCTTCAAAACTGAAAACGTCCGGGCCCTGCTCCCAGGCGAAACATCCCAGCCCCGAATGGTGTTGCTTTCCTGAAACTTCAACCATGGCCCCATTCACAGCCCTACTAACTCTGGGGCTGCAGGCTCCTTTAGGCATCCAAAAACTCCGACATGCGACGGAGCGGCTCGCTGGCCGTCGCCCACCTTCGCCAGTAAAACTGAAAACGTCCGGGCCCTGCTCCCAGGCAAAAACTCCAGGCCCCGAATGGCTGTTCTTTCCTGAAACTTCAACCATGGCCCCATTCACAGCCCTACTAACCCTGGGGCTGCAGGCTCCTTTAGGTATCCAAAAACTCCGACATGCGACGGAGCGGCTCGCTGGCCGTCGCCCGCCTTCGGCCGTCAAACCTGAAAACGTCCGGGCCCTGCTCCCAGGCAAAAACTCCAGGCCCCGAATGGCGTTCTTTCCTGAAACCTCAAGCATGGCCCCATTCACAGCCCTGCTAACTCTGGGGCTGCAGGCTCCTTTACGCATCCAAAATCTCCGAAGTGTAACTTAGCATCTCTCTAGCCATTTTTGAGATTCAAGCTTCAAAACTGAAAACGTCCGGGCCCTGCTCCCAGGCAAAACATCCCAGCCCAAATGGCGGTTCTTTCCTGAAACTTCAACCATGGCCCCATTCACAGCCCTACTAACTCTGGGGCTGCAGGCTCCTTTAGGCATCCAAAAACTCCGACATGCGACGGAGGCTCTCGCTGGCCGTCGCCCGCCTTCGGCCGTAAACCTGAAAACGTCCGGGCCCTGCTCCCAGGCAAAACCTCCAGGCCCCGAATGGCGGTTCTTTCCTGAAACCTCAAGCATGGCCCCATTCACAGCCCTGCTAACTCTGGGGCTGCAGGCTCCTTTACGCATCCAAAATCTCCGAAGTGTAACTTACCATCTCTCTAGCCATTTTTGAGATTCAAGCTTCAAAACTGAAAACGTCCGGGCCCTGCTCCCAGGCGAAAACATCCCAGTCCCGAATGGTGTTGCTTTCCTGAAACTTCAACCATGGCCCCATTCACAGCCCTACTAACTCTGGGGCTGCAGGCTCCTTTAGGCATCCAAAAACTCCGACATGCGACGGAGCGGCTCGCTGGCCGTCGCCCACCTTCGGCCGTCAGACCTGAAAACGTCCGGGCCCTGCTCCCAGGCAAAACCTCCAGGCCCCGAATGGCTGTTCTTTCCTGAAACCTCAACCATGGCCCCATTCACAGCCCTGCTAACTCTGGGGCTGCAGGCTCCTTTACGCATCCAAAATCTCCGAAGTGTAACTTAGCATCTCTCTAGCCATTTTTGAGATTCAAGCTTCAAAACTGAAAACGTCCGGGCCCTGCTCGCAGGCGAAACATCCCAGCCCCGAATGGTGTTGCTTTCCTGAAACTTCAACCATGGCCCCATTCACAGCCCTACTAACCCTGGGGCTGCAGGCTCCTTTAGGCATCCAAAAACTCCGACATGCGACGGAGCGGCTCGCTGGCCGTCGCCCACCTTCGGCCGTAAGACCCGAAAACGTCCGGGCCCTGCTCCCAGGCAAAACCTCCAGGCCCCGAATGGCGGTTCTTTCCTGAAACCTCAAGCATGGCCCCATTCACAGCCCTGCTAACTCTGGGGCTGCAGGCTCCTTTACGCATCCAAAATCTCCGAAGTGTAACTTTGCATCTCTCTAGCCATTTTTGAGATTCAAGCTTCAAAACTGAAAACGTCCGGGCCCTGCTCCCAGGCAAAACATCCCAGCCCCGAATGGGTTCTTTCCTGAAACTTCAACCATGGCCCCATTCACAGCCCTACTAACTCTGGGGCTGCAGGCTCCTTTAGCATCCAAAATCTCCGAAGTGTAACTTAGCATCTCTCTAGCCATTTTTGAGATTCAAGCTCAAAACTGAAAACGTCCGGGCCCTGCTCCCAGGCAAAACATCCCAGGCCCGAATGGTGTTGCTTTCCTGAAACTTCAACCATGGCCCCATTCACAGCCCTACTAACTCTGGGGCTGCAGGCTCCTTTAGGCATCCAAAAACTCCGACATGCGAACGGAGCGGCTCGCTGGCCGTCGCCCACCTTCGGCCGTCAAACCTGAAAACGTCCGGGCCCTGCTCCCAGGCAAAACCTCCAGGCCCCGAATGGCGGTTCTTTCCTGAAACCTCAACCATGGCCCCATTCACAGCCCTGCTAACTCTGGGGCTGCAGGCTCCTTTACGCATCCAAAATCTCCGAAGTGTAACTTAGCATCTCTCTAGCCATTTTTGAGATTCAAGCTTCAAAACTGAAAACTGAAAACGTCCGGGCCCTGCTCCCAGGCGAAACATCCCAGTCCCCGAATGGTGTTGCTTTCCTGAAACTTCAACCATGGCCCCATTCACAGCCCTACTAACTCTGGGGCTGCAGGCTCCTTTAGGCATCCAAAAACTCCGACATGCGACGGAGCGGCTCGCTGGCCGTCGCCCACCTTCGGCCGTCAAACCTGAAAACGTCCGGGCCCTGCTCCCAGGCAAAACCTCCAGGCCCCGAATGGCGGTTCTTTCCTGAAACCTCAACCATGGCCCCATTCACAGCCCTGCTAACTCTGGGGCTGCAGGCTCCTTTACGCATCCAAAATCTCCGAAGTATAACTTAGCATCTCTCTAGCCATTTTGAGATTCAAGCTTCAAAACTGAAAACGTCCGGGCCCTGCTCCCAGGCGAAACATCCCAGTCCCGAATGGTGTTGCTTTCCTGAAACTTCAACCATGGCCCCATTCACAGCCCTACTAACTCTGGGGCTGCAGGCTCCTTTAGGCATCCAAAAACTCCGACATGCGACGGAGCGGCTCGCTGGCCGTCGCCCACCTTCGGCCGTAAACCTGAAAACGTCCGGCCCTGCTCCCAGGCAAAACTCCAGGCCCCGAATGGCTGTTCTTTCCTGAAACTTCAACCATGGCCCCATTCACAGCCCTACTAACCCTGGGGCTGCAGGCTCCTTTAGGCATCCAAAAACTCCGACATGCGACGGAGCGGCTCGCTGGCCGTCGCCCGCCTTCGCCGTCAAACTGAAAACGTCCGGGCCCTGCTCCCAGGCAAAACCTCCAGGCCCCGAATGGCGTTCTTTCCTGAAACCTCAACCATGGCCCCATTCACAGCCCTGCTAACTCTGGGGCTGCAGGCTCCTTTACGCATCCAAAATCTCCGAAGTGTAACTTAGCATCTCTCTAGCCATTTTTGAGATTCAAGCTTCAAAACTGAAAACGTCCGGGCCCTGCTCCCAGGCAAAACATCCCAGCCCGAATGGCGGTTGCTTTCCTGAAACTTCAACCATGGCCCCATTCACAGCCCTACTAACCCTGGGGCTGCAGGCTCCTTTAGGCATCCAAAAACTCCGACATGCGACGGAGCGGCTCGCTGCCGTCGCCCACCTTCGGCCGTCAAACCTGAAAACGTCCGGGCCCTGCTCCCAGGCAAAACCTCCAGGCCCTGAATGGCGGTTCTTTCCTGAAACCTCAACCATGGCCCCATTCACAGCCCTACTAACTCTGGGGCTGCAGGCTCCTTTACGCATCCAAAATCTCCGAAGTATAACTTAGCATCTCTCTAGGCCATTTTTAGATTCAAGCTTCAAAACTGAAAACGTCCGGGCCCTGCTCCCAGGCGAAACATCCCAGCCCGAATGGTGTTCTTTCCTGAAACTTCAACCATGGCCCCATTCACAGCCCTACTAACTCTGGGGCTGCAGGCTCCTTTAGGCATCCAAAAACTCCGACATGCGACGGAGCGGCTCGCTGGCCGTCGCCCACCTTCGGCCGTCAAACCTGAAAACGTCCGGGCCCTGCTCCCAGGCAAAACCTCCAGGCCCCGAATGGCGGTTCTTTCCTGAAACCTCAACCATGGCCCCATTCACAGCCCTGCTAACTCTGGGGCTGCAGGCTCCTTTACGCATCCAAAATCTCCGAAGTGTAACTTAGCATCTCTCTAGCCATTTTTGAGATTCAAGCTTCAAAACTGAAAACGTCCGGGCCCTGCTCCCAGGCGAAACATCCCAGTCCCGAATGGTGTTGCTTTCCTGAAACTTCAACCATGGCCCCATTCACAGCCCTACTAACCTGGGGCTGCAGGCTCCTTTAGGCATCCAAAAACTCCGACATGCGACGGAGCGGCTCGCTGGCCGTCGCCCACCTTCGGCCGTCAAACCTGAAAACGTCCGGGCCCTGCTCCCAGGCAAAACCTCCAGGCCCGAATGGCGGTTCTTTCCTGAAACCTCAACATGGCCCCATTCACAGCCCTGCTAACTCTGGGGCTGCAGGCTCCTTACGCATCCAAAATCTCCGAAGTGTAACTTAGCATCTCTCTAGCCATTTTTGAGATTCAAGCTTCAAAACTGAAAACGTCCGGGCCCTGCTCCCAGGG
>NW_026561978.1:0-62438 GCF_028858705.1 Grus americana
AAACTGCAACCGTCCGGGCCCTGCTCCCAGGCGAAACCTGCCAGCCCCGAATGCTGTTGCTTTCCTGAAACCTCTACCATGGCCCCATTCACAGCCCTAGTAACCCTGGAGCTGAAGGCTCCTTTAGGCATCCAAAAAACTAACACGTGCGATGAAGCGGATCGCTGTCCATAGCCTCACTTCAGCCGTCAAAACTGCTAACGTCCGGGCCCTGCTCCCAGGCGAAACCTGCCAGCCCCGAATGCTGTGTCTTTCCTGAAACCTCTACCATGGCCGCATTCACAGCCCTAAAAATTCTGGAGCGGCAGGCTCCTTTAGGCATCCAAAAACTCTGACATCTGAAGGAGGGGCTCTCTGTCCGTTCCCCGCCTCTGGCCGTCAAAAATGAAAACGTCCGAGCTCTGCTCCCAGGCGAAACCTGCCAGAACAGAGTGGTTGTTCTTTTCTGAAACCTTTACCATTGCCCCATTCACAGCCCTAAAAATTCTGCAGCGGCAGGGACCTTTAGGCATCCAAAAACTCCGGCATGCGTCTTAGCAGCTCTCTAGCCATTTTGGAGATTCAAGTCTCGAAACTGCAACCGTCCGGGCCCTGCTCCCAGGCGAAACCTGCCAGCCCCGAATTGGGTGTCTTTCCTGACACTTCTACCATGGCCCCATTCACAGCCTGAGTAACCCTGGAGCTGCAGGATCCTTTAGGCATCCAAAAACTAACACGTGCGATGAAGTGGATCGCTGTCCATAGCCTCACTTCAGCCGTCAAAACTGATAACGTCCGGGCCCTGCTCCTAGGCGAAACCTCCCAGCCCCGAATGCTGTGTCTTTCCTGAAACCTCTACCATGGCCCCATTCACAGCCCTAAAAATTCTGGAGCGGCAGGCTGCTTTAGGCATCCAAAAAGTCTGACATGCGAAGGAGGGGCTCTCTGTCCGTTCCCCGCCTCTGGCCGTCAAAAATGAAAACGTCCGAGCTCTGCTCCCAGGCGAAACCTGCCAGCCCCGAGTGGTTGTTCTTTTCTGAAACCTTTACCATTGCCCCATTCACAGCCCTAAAAATTCTGCAGCGCCAGGCTCCTTTAGGCATCCAAAAACTCCGGCATGCGTCTTAGCAGCTCTCTAGCCATTTTGGAGATTCAAGCCTCGAAACTGCAACCGTCCGGGCCCTGCGCCCAGGCGAAACCTGCCAGCCCCGAATGCTGTGTCTTTGCTGAAACCTCTACCATGGCCCCATTCACAGCCTGAGTATACCCTGGAGCTGCAGGATCCTTTAGGCATCCAAAAACTAACACGTGCGATGAAGCGGATCGCTGTCCATAGCCTCACTTCAGCCGTCAAAACTGCAACCGTCCGGGCCCTGCTCCCAGGCGAAACCTGCCAGCCCCGAATGCTGTGTCTTTCCTGAAACCTCTACCATGGCCCCATTCACAGCCCTAAAAATTCTGCAGCGGCAGGCTCCTTTAGGCATCCAAAAAATCTGACATGCGAAGGAGGGGCTCTCTGTCCGTTCCCCGACTCTGGCCGTCAAAAATGAAAACGTCCGAGCTCTGCTCCCAGGCGAAACCTGCCAGAACAGAGAGGTTGTTCTTTTCTGAAAACTTTACCATTGCCCCATTCACAGCCCTAAAAATTCTGCAGCGGCAGGGTCCTTTAGGCATCCAAAAAACTCCGGCATGCGTCTTAGCAGCTCTCTAACCATTTTCGAGATTCAAGCCTAAACACTGCAACCGTCCAGGCCCTGCTCCAGGCGAAACCTGCCTGCCCCGAATGCAGTGTCTTTCCTGAAACCTCTACCATGGCCCCATTCACAGCCTGAGTAACCCTGGAGCTGCACGCTCCTTTAGGCATCCAAAAACTCTGACATCTGAAGGAGGGGCTCTCTGTCCATTCCCCGCCTCTGGCCGTCAAAAATGAAAACGTCCGAGCTCTGCTCCTAGGTGAAACCTGCCAGCCCCGAGTGGTTATTCTTTCCTGACACCTCTACCATGGCCCCATTCACAGCCGTAAAAATTCTGGAGCGGCAGGCTGCTTTAGGCATCCAAAAAATCTGACATGCGAAGGAGGGGCTCTCTGTCCGTTCCCCGCCTCTGGCCGTCAAAACTGAAAACGTCCGAGCTCTGCTCCCAGGCGAAACCTGCCAGCCCCGAGTGGTTATTCTTTCCTGAAACCTTTACCATTGCCCCATTCACAGCCCTAAAAATTCTGCAGCGCCAGGCTCCTTTAGGCATCCAAAAAACTCCGGCATGCGTCTTAGCAGCTCTCTAGCCATTTTGGAGATTCAAGCCTCGAAACTGCAACCGTCCGGGCCCTGCGCCCAGGCGAAACCTGCCAGCCCCGAATGCTGTGTCTTGGCTGAAACCTCTACCATGGCCCCATTCACAGCCTGAGTAACCCTGGAGCTGCAGGCTCCTTTAGGCATCCAAAAAACTAACACGTGCGATGAAGCGGATCGCTGTCATAGCCTCACTTCAGCCGTCAAAACTGCAACCGTCCGGGCCCTGCTCCCAGGCGAAACCTGCCTGCCCCGAATGCTGTGTCTTTCCTGAAACCTCTACCATGGCCGCATTCACAGCCCTAAAAATTCTGGAGCGGCAGGCTGCTTTAGGCATCCAAAAAATCTGACATGCGAAGGAGGGGCTCTCTGTCCGTTCCCCGCCTCTGGCCGTCAAAAATGAAAACGTCCGAGCTCTGCTCCCAGGCGAAACCTGCCAGCCCCAAATGCGGTGTCTTTCCTGAAACCTCTACCATGGCCCCATTCACAGCCCTAAAAATTCTGGAGCTGCAGGCTCCTTTAGATATCCAAAAACTCCGGCATGCGTCTTAGCAGCTCTCTAGCCATTTTGGAGATTCAAGCCTCGAAACTGCAAACGTCCGGGCCTGCGCCCAGGCGAAACCTGCCAGCCCCGAATGCTGTGTCTTTCCTGAAACCTCTACCATGGCCCCATTCACAGCCCTACTAACCCTGGAGCTGCAGGCTCCTTTAGGCATCCAAAAACTAGAATGTGCAAAGGAGCGGCTCGCTGTCCATCGCCCGCCTCCGGCTGTCAAAACTGCAAATCTCCGGGGCCTGCTCCCAGGCGAAACCTGCCAGCCCCAAATGCTAGGTCTTTGCTGAAACCTCTACCATGGCCCCATTCACAGCCCTAAAAATTCTGCAGCTGCAGGCTCCTTTAGGCATCCAAAAAACTCCGGCATGCGTCTTAGCAGCTCTCTAGCCATTTTCGAGATTCAAGCCTAAACACTGCAACCGTCCAGGCCCTGCTCCCAGGCGAAACCTCCGAGCCCCGAATGCTGTTGCTTTCCTGAAACCTCTACCATGGCCCCATTCACAGCCCTACTAACCCTGGAGCTGCAGGCTCCTTTAGGCATCCAAAAACTAACACGTGCGATGAAGCGGATCGCTGTCCATAGCCTCACTTCAGCCGTCAAAAACTGCAAACGTCCGGGCCCTGCTCCTAGGCGAAACCTGCCAGCCCCGAATGCTGTGTCTTTCCTGAAACCTCTACCATGGCCCCATTCACAGCCGTAAAAATTCTGGAGCGGCAGGCTCCTTTAGGCATCCAAAAACTCTGACATGCGAAGGAGGGGCTCTCTGTCCATTCCCCGCCTCTGGCCGTCAAAAATGAAAACGTCCGAGCTCTGCTCCCAGGCGAACCTGCCAGAACAGAGAGGTTGTTCTTTTCTGAAACCTTTACCATTGCCCCATTCACAGCCCTAAAAATTCTGCAGCGCCAGGCTCCTTTAGGCATCCAAAAAACTCCGGCATGCGTCTTAGCAGCTCTCTAGCCATTTTGGAGATTCAAGCCTAAACACTGCAACCGTCCGGGCACTGCTCCCAGGCGAAACCTGCCTGCCCCGAATGCTGTGTCTTCCTGAAACCTCTACCATGGCCCCATTCACAGCCTGAGTAACCCTGGAGCTGCACGCTCCTTTAGGCATCCAAAAACTCTGACATCTGAAGGAGGGGCTCTCTGTCCATTCCCCGCCTCTGGCCGTCAAAACTGAAAACATCCGAGCTCTGCTCCCAACCGAAACCTGCCAGCCCCGAGTGGTTATTCTTTCCTGACACCTCTACCATGGCCGCATTCACAGCCCTAAAAATTCTGGAGCGGCAGGCTGCTTTAGGCATCCAAAAAATCTGACATGCGAAGGAGGGGCTCTCTGTCCGTTCCCCGCCTCTGGCCGTCAAAAATGAAAACGTCCGAGCTCTGCTCCCAGGCGAAACCTGCCAGCCCCGAGTGGTTGTTCTTTTCTGAAACCTTTACCATTGCCCCATTCACAGCCCTAAAAATTCTGCAGCTGCAGGCTCCTTTAGGCATCCAAAAACTCCGGTATGCGTCTTAGCAGCTCTCTAGCCATTTTGGAGATCAAGCCTCGAAACTGCAACCGTCCGGGCCCTGCGCCCAGGCGAAACCTGCCAGCCCCCGAATGCTGTGTCTTTGCTGAAACCTCTACCATGGCCCCCATTCACAGCCTGAGTAACCCTGGAGCTGCAGGATCCTTTAGGCATCCAAAACTAACACGTGCGATGAAGCGGCTCGCTGTCCATAGCCTCACTTCAGCCGTCAAAACTGCAAACGTCCGGGCCCTGCTCCCAGGCGAAACCTGCCAGCCCCGAATGCTGTGTCTTTCCTGAAACCTCTACCATGGCCGCATTCACAGCCCTAAAAATTCTGGAGCGGCAGGCTCCTTTAGGCATCCAAAAACTCTGACATGCGAAGGAGGGGCTCTCTGTCCGTTCCCCACCTCTGGCCGTCAAAAATGAAACCGTCCGAGCTCTGCTCCCAGGCGAAACCTGCCAGAACCGAGAGGTTGTTCTTTTCTGAAACCTCTACCATTGCCCCATTCACAGCCCTAAAAATTCTGGAGCTGCAGGCTCCTTTAGATAGCCAAAAACTCCGGCATGCATCTTAGCAGCTCTCTAGCCATTTTGGAGATTCAAGCCTCAAAACTGCAAACGTCCGGGCCCTGCGCCCAGGCAAACCTGCCAGCCCCGAATGCTGTGTCTTTCCTGAAACCTCTACCATGGCCGCATTCACAGCCCTAAAAATTCTGCAGCGGCAGGCTCCTTTAGGCATCCAAAAACTCTGACATCTGAAGGAGGGGCTCTCTGTCCATTCCCCGCCTCTGGCCGTCAAAAATGAAAACGTCCGAGCTCTGCTCCCAGGCGAAACCTGCAAGCCCCGAGTGGTTATTCTTTCCTGACACCTCTACCATGGCCCCATTCACAGCCCTAAAAATTCTGCAGCGGCAGGGACCTTTATGCATCCAAAACCTCTGGCATGCGTCTTAGCAGCTCTCTAGCCATTTTGGAGATTCAAGTCTCGAAACTGCAAACGTCCGGGCACTGCTCCCAGGCGAAACCTGCCTACCCCGAATGCTGTGTCTTTCCTGAACCTCTACCATGGCCCCATTCACAGCCCTCCTAACTCTGGAGCTGCACGCTTCTTTAGGCATCCAAAAACTAGAATGTGCAAAGGAGCGGCTCGCTGTCCATCGCCCGCCTCCGGCTGTCAAAACTGCAAATCTCCGGGGCCAGCTCCCAGGCGAAACCTGCCAGCCCCAAATGCTAGGTCTTTGCTGAAACCTCTACCATGGCCCCATTCACAGCCCTACTAACCCTGGAGCTGCCGGCTCCTTTAGGCATGCAAAAACTCCGACATGCGTCTTAGCAGCTCTCTAGCCATTTTCGAGATTCAAGCCTCAAAACTGCAACCATCCGGGCCCTGCTCCCAGGCGAAACCTCCCAGCCCCGAATGCTGTGTCTTTCCTGAAACCTCTACCATGGCCCCATTCACAGCCCCTACTAACCCTGGAGCTGCAGGCTCCTTCAGGCATCCAAAAATTCCGACATGCGAAGGAGCGGCTCTCTGTCCGTTGCCCGCCTGCCACTATGAAAAATGAAAACGTCTGAGCTCTGCGCCCAGGCGATACCTGCCAGCCCCGAATGCTGTGTCTTTCCTGAAACTTCTACCATGGCCCCATTCACAGCCTGAGTAACCCTGGAGCTGCATGATCCTTTAGGCATCCAAAAACTAACACGTACGATGAAGCGGATCGCTGTCCATAGCCTCACTTCAGCCGTCAAAACTGCAACCGTCCGGGCCCTGCTCCCAGGCGAAACCTGCCTGCCCCGAATGCAGTGTCTTTCCTGAAATCTCTACCATGGCCCCATTCACAGCCGTAAAAATTCTGGAGCGGCAGGCTGCTTTAGGCATCCAAAAAATCTGACATGCGAAGGAGGGGCTCTCTGTCCGTTCCCCGCCTCTGGCCGTCAAAAATGAAAACGTCCGAGCTCTGCTCCCAGGCGAAACCTGCCAGAACAGAGAGGTTGTTCTTTTCTGAAACCTTTACCATTGCCCCATTCACAGCCCTAAAAATTCTGGAGCTGCAGGCTCCTTTAGATAGCCAAAAACTCCGGCATGCGTCTTAGCAGCTCTCTAGCCATTTTGGAGATTCAAGCCTCGAAACTGCAACCGTCCGGGCCCTGCGCCCAGGCGAAACCTGCCAGCCCCGAATGCTGTGTCTTTCCTGAAACCTCTACCATGGCCCCATTCACAGCCCTACTAACCCTGGAGCTGCACGCTTCTTTAGGCATCCAAAAACTAGAATGTGCAAAGGAGCGGCTCGCTGTCCATCGCCCGCCTCCGGCTGTCAAAACTGCAAATCTCCGGGGCCTGCTCCCAGGCGAAACCTGCCAGCCCCAAATGCTAGGTCTTTGCTGAAACCTCTACCATTGCCCCATTCACAGCCCTAAAAATTCTGCAGTGGCAGGGTCCTTGAGGCATCCAAAAAACTCCGGCATGCGTCTTAGCAGCTCTCTAGCCATTTTCGAGATTCAAGCCTAAACACTGCAACCGTCCAGGCCCTGCTCCCAGGCGAAACCTCCGAGCCCCCGAATGCTGTTGCTTTCCTCAAACCTCTACCATGGCCCCATTCACAGCCCTACTAACCCTGGAGCTGAAGGCTCCTTTAGGCATCCAAAAACTAACACGTGCGATGAAGCGGATCGCTGTCCATAGCCTCACTTCAGCCGTCAAAACTGCTAACGTCCGGGCCCTGCTCCTAGGCGAAACCTGCCAGCCCCGAATGCTGTGTCTTTTCTGAAACCTCTACCATGGCCCCATTCACAGCCGTAAAAATTCTGGAGCGGCAGGCTGCTTTAGGCATCCAAAAAATCTGACATGCGAAGGAGGGGCTCTCTGTCCGTTCCCCGACTCTGGCCGTCAAAAATGAAAACGTCCGAGCTCTGCTCCCAGGCGAAACCTGCCAGAACAGAGAGGTTGTTCTTTCTGAAACCTTTACCATTGCCCCATTCACAGCCCTAAAAAATTCTGCAGCGGCAGGGTCCTTTAGGCATCCAAAAAACTCCGGCATGCGTCTTAGCAGCTCTCTAGCCATTTTCGAGATTCAAGCCTAAACACTGCAACCGTCCGGGCACTGCTCCCAGGCGAAACCTGCCAGCCCCGAATGCTGTGTCTTTCCTGAAACCTCTACCATGGCCGCATTCACAGCCTGAGTAACCCTGGAGCTGCACGCTCCTTTAGGCATCCAAAAACTCTGACATCTGAAGGAGGGGGCTCTCTGTCCATTCCCCGCCTCTGGCCGTCAAAACTGAAAACGTCCGAGCTCTGCTCCCATGCGAAACCTGCCAGCCCCGAGTGGTTATTCTTTCCTGACACCTCTACCATGGCCGCATTCACAGCCCTAAAAATTCTGGAGCGGCAGGCTGCTTTAGGCATCCAAAAAATCTGACATGCGAAGGAGGGGCTCTCTGTCCGTTCCCCGCCTCTGGCCGTCAAAAATGAAAACGTCCGAGCTCTGCTCCCAGGCGAAACCTGCCAGCCCCGAGTGGTTGTTCTTTTCTGAAACCTTTACCATTGCCCCATTCACAGCCCTAAAAATTCTGGAGCTGCAGGCTCCTTTAGACATCCAAAAACTCCGGCATGCGTCTTAGCAGCTCTCTAGCCATTTTGGAGATTCAAGCCTCGAAACTGCAACCGTCCGGGCCCTGCGCCCAGGCGAAACCTGCCAGCCCCGAATGCTGTGTCTTTGCTGAAACCTCTACCATGGCCCCCATTCACAGCCTGAGTAACCCTGGAGCTGCAGGATCCTTTAGGCATCCAAAAACTAACACGTGCGATGAAGCGGATCGCTGTCCATAGCCTCACTTCAGCCGTCAAAACTGCAACCGTCCGGGCCCTGCTCCCAGGCGAAACCTGCCTGCCCCGAATGCAGTGTCTTTCCTGAAATCTCTACCATGGCCGCATTCACAGCCGTAAAAATTCTGGAGCGGCAGGCTGCTTTAGGCATCCAAAAAATCTGACATCTGAAGGAGGGGCTCTCTGTCCGTTCCCCACCTCTGGCCGTCAAAAATGAAAACGTCCGAGCTCTGCTCCCAGGCGAAACCTGCCAGAACAGAGAGGTTGTTCTTTTCTGAAACCTCTACCATTGCCCCATTCACAGCCCTAAAAATTCTGGTGCTGCAGGCTCCTTTAGATAGCCAAAAACTCCGGCATGCGTCTTAGCAGCTCTCTAGCCATTTTGGAGATTCAAGCCTCGAAACTGCAACCGTCCGGGCCCTGCGCCCAGGCGAAACCTGCCAGCCCCGAATGCTGTGTCTTTCCTGACACCTCTACCATGGCCGCATTCACAGCCCTAAAAATTCTGCAGCGGCAGGCTCCTTTAGGCATCCAAAAACTCTGACATCTGAAGGAGGGGCTCTCTGTCCATTCCCCGCCTCTGGCCGTCAAAAATGAAAACGTCCGAGCTCTGCTCCCAGGCGAAACCTGCAAGCCCCGAGTGGTTATTCTTTCCTGACACCTCTACCATGGCCCCATTCACAGCCCTAAAAATTCTGCAGCGGCAGGGACCTTTATGCATCCAAAACCTCTGGCATGCGTCTTAGCAGCTCTCTAGCCATTTTGGAGATTCAAGCCTCGAAACTGCAAACGTCCGGGCACTGCTCCCAGGCGAAACCTGCCTACCCCGAATGCTGTGTCTTTCCTGAACCTCTACCATGGCCCCATTCACAGCCCTCCTAACTCTGGAGCTGCACGCTTCTTTAGGCATCCAAAAACTAGAATGTGCAAAGGAGCAGCTCGCTGTCCATCGCCCGCCTCCGGCTGTCTAAACTGCAAATCTCCGGGGCCAGCTCCCAGGCGAAACCTGCCAGCCCCAAATGCTAGGTCTTTGCTGAAACCTCTACCATGGCCCCATTCACAGCCCTACTAACCCTGGAGCTGCCGGCTCCTTTAGGCATGCAAAAACTCCGACATGCGTCTTAGCAGCTCTCTAGCCATTTTCGAGATTCAAGCCTCGAAACTGCAACCGTCCGGGCCCTGCTCCCAGGCGAAACCTCCCAGCCCCGAATGCTGTGTCTTTCCTGAAACCTCTACCATGGCCCCATTCACAGCCCTACTAACCCTGGAGCTGCAGGCTCCTTCAGGCATCCAAAAATTCCGACATGCGAAGGAGCGGCTCTCTGTCCGTTGCCCGCCTGCCACCATGAAAAATGAAAACGTCTGAGCTCTGCGCCCAGGCGATAACTGCCAGCCCCGAATGCTGTGTCTTTCCTGAAACTTCTACCATGGCCCCATTCACAGCCTGAGTAACCCTGGAGCTGCATGATCCTTTAGGCATCCAAAAACTAACATGTGCGATGAAGCGGATCGCTGTCCATAGCCTCACTTCAGCCGTCAAAACTGCAACCGTCCGGGCCTTGCTCCCAGGCGAAACCTGCCTGCCCCGAATGCAGTGTCTTTCCTGAAATCTCTACCATGGCCCCATTCACAGCCCTAAAAATTCTGGAGCGGCAGGCTGCTTTAGGCATCCAAAAAATCTGACATCTGAAGGAGGGGCTCTCTGTCCATTCCCCGCCTCTGGCCGTCAAAAATGAAAACGTCCGAGCTCTGCTCCCAGGCGAAACCTGCCAGAACAGAGAGGTTGTTCTTTTCTGAAACCTTTACCATTGCCCCATTCACAGCCCTAAAAATTCTGGAGCTGCAGGCTCCTTTAGATAGCCAAAAACTCCGGCATGCGTCTTAGCAGCTCTCTAGCCATTTTGGAGATTCAAGCCTCGAAACTGCAACCGTCCGGGCCCTGCGCCCAGGCGAAACCTGCCAGCCCCGAATGCTGTGTCTTTCCTGAAACCTCTACCATGGTCCCATTCACAGCCCTACTAACCCTGGAGCTGCACGCTTCTTTAGGCATCCAAAAACTAGAATGTGCAACGGAGCGGCTCGCTGTCCATCGCCCGCCTCCGGCTGTCAAAACTGCAAATCTCCGGGGCCTGCTCCCAGGCGAAACCTGCCAGCCCCAAATGCTAGGTCTTTGCTGAAACCTCTACCATTGCCCCATTCACAGCCCTAAAAATTCTGCAGTGGCAGGGTCCTTGAGGCATCCAAAAAACTCCGGCATGCGTCTTAGCAGCTCTCTAGCCATTTTCGAGATTCAAGCCTAAACACTGCAACCGTCCAGGCCCTGCTCCCAGGCGAAACCTCCGAGCCCCGAATGCTGTTGCTTTCCTCAAACCTCTACCATGGCCCCATTCACAGCCCTACTAACCCTGGAGCTGAAGGCTCCTTTAGGCATCCAAAAACTAACACGTGCGATGAAGCGGATCGCTGTCCATAGCCTCACTTCAGCCGTCAAAACTGCTAACGTCCGGGCCCTACTCCTAGGCGAAACCTGCCAGCCCCGAATGCTGTGTCTTTCCTGAAACCTCTACCATGGCCGCATTCACAGCCCTAAAAATTCTGCAGCGGCAGGCTCCTTTAGGCATCCAAAAACTCTGACATCTGAAGGAGGGGCTCTCTGTCCGTTCCCCGCCTCTGGCCGTCAAAAATGAAAACGTCCGAGCTCTGCTCCCAGGCGAAACCTGCCAGAACAGAGAGGTTGTTCTTTTCTGAAACCTTTACCATTGCCCCATTCACAGCCCTAAAAATTCTGCAGCGGCAGGGACCTTTATGCATCCAAAACCTCTGGCATGCGTCTTAGCAGCTCTCTAGCCATTTTGGAGATTCAAGTCTCGAAACTGCAACCGTCCGGGCCCTGCTCCCAGGCGAAACCTGCCAGCCCCGAATTGGGTGTCTTTCCTGACACTTCTACCGTGGCCCCATTCACAGCCTGAGTAACCCTGGAGCTGCAGGATCCTTTAGGCATCCAAAAACTAACACGTGCGATGAAGTGGATCGCTGTCCATAGCCTCACTTCAGCCGTCAAAACTGCTAACGTCCGGGCCCTGCTCCTAGGCGAAACCTGCCAGCCCCGAATGCTGTGTCTTTCCTGAAACCTCTACCATGGCCCCATTCACAGCCGTAAAAATTCTGGAGCGGCAGGCTGCTTTAGGCATCCAAAAAATCTGACATGCGAAGGAGGGGCTCTCTGTCCGTTCCCCGCCTCTGGCCGTCAAAAATGAAAACATCCGAGCTCTGCTCCCAGGCGAAACCTGCCAGCCCCGAGTGGTTGTTCTTTTCTGAAACCTTTACCATTGCCCCATTCACAGCCCTAAAAATTCTGGACCTGCAGGCTCCTTTAGACATCCAAAAACTCCGGCATGCGTCTTAGCAGCTCTCTAGCCATTTTGGAGATTCAAGCCTCGAAACTGCAACCGTCCGGGCCCTGCGCCCAGGCGAAACCTGCCAGCCCCGAATGCTGTGTCTTTGCTGAAACCTCTACCATGGCCCCATTCACAGCCTGAGTAACCCTGGAGCTGCAGGATCCTTTAGGCATCCAAAAACTAACACGTGCGATGAAGCGGATCGCTGTCCATAGCCTCACTTCAGCCGTCAAAACTGCAACCGTCCGGGCCCTGCTCCTAGGCGAAACCTGCCAGCCCCGAATGCTGTGTCTTTCCTGAAACCTCTACCATGGCCCCATTCACAGCCCTAAAAATTCTGCAGCGGCAGGGTCCTTTAGGCATCCAAAAAATCTGACATGCGAAGGAGGGGCTCTCTGTCCGTTCCCCGACTCTGGCCGTCAAAAATGAAAACGTCCGAGCTCTGCTCCCAGGCGAAACCTGCCAGAACAGAGAGGTTGTTCTTTTCTGAAAACTTTACCATTGCCCCATTCACAGCCCTAAAAATTCTGCAGCGGCAGGGTCCTTTAGGCATCCAAAAAACTCCGGCATGCGTCTTAGCAGCTCTCTAGCCATTTTCGAGATTCAAGCCTAAACACTGCAACCGTCCGGGCACTGCTCCCAGGCAAAACCTGCCTGCCCCGAATGCTGTGTCTTTCCTGAAACCTCTACCATGGCCCCATTCACAGCCTGAGTAACCCTGGAGCTGCACGCTCCTTTAGGCATCCAAAAACTCTGACATCTCTAGGAGGGGGCTCTCTGTCCATTCCCCGCCTCTGGCCGTCAAAACTGAAAACGTCCGAGCTCTGCTCCCAAGCAAAACCTGCCAGCCCCGAGTGGTTATTCTTTCCTGACACCTCTACCATGGCCGCATTCACAGCCGTAAAAATTCTGGAGCGGCAGGCTGCTTTAGGCATCCAAAAAATCTGACATGCGAAGGAGGGGCTCTCTGTCTGTTCCCCGCCTCTGGCCGTCAAAAATGAAAACATCCGAGCTCTGCTCCCAGGCGAAACCTGCCAGCCCCGAGTGGTTGTTCTTTTCTGAAACCTTTACCATTGCCCCATTCACAGCCCTAAAAATTCTGGAGCTGCAGGCTCCTTTAGACATCCAAAAACTCCGGTATGCGTCTTAGCAGCTCTCTAGCCATTTTGGAGATTCAAGCCTCGAAACTGCAACCGTCCGGGCCCTGCGCCCAGGCGAAACCTGCCAGCCCCGAATGCTGTGTCTTGGCTGAAACCTCTACCATGGCCCCATTCACAGCCTGAGTAACCCTGGAGCTGCAGGATCCTTTAGGCATCCAAAAACTAACACGTGCGATGAAGCGGATCGCTGTCCATAGCCTCACTTCAGCCGTCAAAACTGCAACCGTCCGGGCCCTGCTCCCAGGCGAAACCTGCCTGCCCCGAATGCGATGTCTTTCCTGAAATCTCTACCATGGCCGCATTCACAGCCGTAAAAATTCTGGAGCGGCAGGCTGCTTTAGGCATCCAAAAAATCTGACATCTGAAGGAGGGGCTCTCTGTCCGTTCCCCACCTCTGGCCGTCAAAAATGAAAACGTCCGAGCTCTGCTCCCAGGCGAAACCTGCCAGAACAGAGAGGTTGTTCTTTTCTGAAACCTCTACCATTGCCCCATTCACAGCCCTAAAAATTCTGGTGCTGCAGGCTTCTTTAGATAGCCAAAAACTCCGGCATGCGTCTTAGCAGCTCTCTAGCCATTTTGGAGATTCAAGCCTCGAAACTGCAAACGTCCCGGCCCTGCGCCCAGGCGAAACCTGCCAGCCCCGAATGCTGTGTCTTTCCTGACACCTCTACCATGGCCGCATTCACAGCCCTAAAAATTCTGCAGCGGCAGGCTCCTTTAGGCATCCAAAAACTCTGACATCTGAAGGAGGGGCTCTCTGTCCATTCCCCGCCTCTGGCCGTCAAAAATGAAAACGTCCGAGCTCTGCTCCCAGGCGAAACCTGCAAGCCCCGAGTGGTTATTCTTTCCTGACACCTCTACCATGGCCCCATTCACAGCCCTAAAAATTCTGCAGCGGCAGGGACCTTTATGCATCCAAAACCTCTGGCATGCGTCTTAGCAGCTCTCTAGCCATTTTGGAGATTCAAGTCTCGAAACTGCAACCGTCCGGGCACTGCTCCCAGGCGAAACCTGCCTACCCCGAATGCTGTGTCTTTCCTGAACCTCTACCATGGCCCCATTCACAGCCCTCCTAACTCTGGAGCTGCACGCTTCTTTAGGCATCCAAAAACTAGAATGTGCAAAGGAGCGGCTCGCTGTCCATCGCCCGCCTCCGGCTGTCTAAACTGCAAATCTCCGGGGCCAGCTCCCAGGCGAAACCTGCCAGCCCCAAATGCTAGGTCTTTGCTGAAACCTCTACCATGGCCCCATTCACAGCCCTACTAACCCTGGAGCTGCCGGCTCCTTTAGGCATGCAAAAACTCCGACATGCGTCTTAGCAGCTCTCTAGCCATTTTCGAGATTCAAGCCTCGAAACTGCAACCATCCGGGCCCTGCTCCCAGGCGAAACCTCCCAGCCCCGAATGCTGTGTCTTTCCTGAAACCTCTACCATGGCCCCATTCACAGCCCTACTAACCCTGGAGCTGCAGGCTCCTTCAGGCATCCAAAAATTCCGACATGCGAAGGAGCGGCTCTCTGTCCGTTGCCCGCCTGCCACCATGAAAAATGAAAACGTCTGAGCTCTGCGCCCAGGCGATAACTGCCAGCCCCGAATGCTGTGTCTTTCCTGAAACTTCTACCATGGCCCCATTCACAGCCTGAGTAACCCTGGAGCTGCATGATCCTTTAGGCATCCAAAAACTAACACGTACGATGAAGCGGATCGCTGTCCATAGCCTCACTTCAGCCGTCAAAACTGCAACCGTCCGGGCCCTGCTCCCAGGCGAAACCTGCCTGCCCCGAATGCGGTGTCTTTCCTGAAATCTCTACCATGGCCCCATTCACAGCCCTAAAAATTCTGGAGCGGCAGGCTGCTTTAGGCATCCAAAAAATCTGACATCTGAAGGAGGGGCTCTCTGTCCGTTCCCCGCCTCTGGCCGTCAAAAATGAAAACGTCCGAGCTCTGCTCCCAGGCGAAACCTGCCAGAACAGAGAGGTTGTTCTTTTCTGAAACCTTTACCATTGCCCCATTCACAGCCCTAAAAATTCTGGAGCTGCAGGCTCCTTTAGATAGCCAAAAACTCCGGCATGCGTCTTAGCAGCTCTCTAGCCATTTTGGAGATTCAAGCCTCGAAACTGCAACCGTCCGGGCCCTGCGCCCAGGCGAAACCTGCCATCCCCGAATGCTGTGTCTTTCCTGAAACCTCTACCATGGTCCCATTCACAGCCCTACTAACCCTGGAGCTGCACGCTTCTTTAGGCATCCAAAAACTAGAATGTGCAAAGGAGCGGCTCGCTGTCCATCGCCCGCCTCCGGCTGTCAAAACTGCAAATCTCCGGGGCCTGCTCCCAGGCGAAACCTGCCAGCCCCAAATGCTAGGTCTTTGCTGAAACCTCTACCATTGCCCCATTCACAGCCCTAAAAATTCTGCAGCGGCAGGGTCCTTTAGGCATCCAAAAAACTCCGGCATGCGTCTTAGCAGCTCTCTAGCCATTTTGGAGATTCAAGCCTCGAAACTGCAACCGTCCGGGCCCTGCGCCCAGGCGAAACCTGCCAGCCCCGAATGCTGTGTCTTTGCTGAAACCTCTACCATGGCCCCATTCACAGCCTGAGTAACCCTGGAGCTGCAGGATCCTTTAGGCATCCAAAAACTAACACGTGCGATGAAGCGGATCGCTGTCCATAGCCTCACTTCAGCCGTCAAAACTGCAACCGTCCGGGCCCTGCTCCCAGGCGAAACCTGCCTGCCCCGAATGCGGTGTCTTTCCTGAAATCTCTACCATGGCCGCATTCACAGCCCTAAAAATTCTGGAGCGGCAGGCTGCTTTAGGCATCCAAAAACTCTGACATCTGAAGGAGGGGCTCTCTGTCCATTCCCCGCCTCTGGCCGTCAAAAATGAAAACGTCCGAGCTCTGCTCCCAGGCGAAACCTGCAAGCCCCGAGTGGTTATTCTTTCCTGACACCTCTACCATGGCCCCATTCACAGCCCTAAAAATTCTGCAGCGGCAGGGACCTTTATGCATCCAAAACCTCTGGCATGCGTCTTAGCAGCTCTCTAGCCATTTTGGAGATTCAAGTCTCGAAACTGCAACCGTCCGGGCACTGCTCCCAGGCGAAACCTGCCTACCCCGAATGCTGTGTCTTTCCTGAACCTCTACCATGGCCCCATTCACAGCCCTCCTAACTCTGGAGCTGCACGCTTCTTTAGGCATCCAAAAACTAGAATGTGCAAAGGAGCGGCTCGCTGTCCATCGCCCGCCTCCGGCTGTCTAAACTGCAAATCTCCGGGGCCAGCTCCCAGGCGAAACCTGCCAGCCCCAAATGCTAGGTCTTTGCTGAAACCTCTACCATGGCCCCATTCACAGCCCTACTAACCCTGGAGCTGCAGGCTCCTTTAGGCATGCAAAAACTCCGACATGCGTCTTAGCAGCTCTCTAGCCATTTTCGAGATTCAAGCCTCGAAACTGCAACCATCCGGGCCCTGCTCCCAGGCGAAACCTCCCAGCCCCGAATGCTGTGTCTTTCCTGAAACCTCTACCATGGCCCCATTCACAGCCCTACTAACCCTGGAGCTGCAGGCTCCTTCAGGCATCCAAAAATTCCGACATGCGAAGGAGCGGCTCTCTGTCCGTTGCCCGCCTGCCACCATGAAAAATGAAAACGTCTGAGCTCTGCGCCCAGGCGATACCTGCCAGCCCCGAATGCTGTGTCTTTCCTGAAACTTCTACCATGGCCCCATTCACAGCCTGAGTAACCCTGGAGCTGCATGATCCTTTAGGCATCCAAAAACTAACACGTGCGATGAAGCGGATCGCTGTCCATAGCCTCAATTCAGCCGTCAAAACTGCAACCGTCCGGGCCCTGCTCCTAGGCGAAACCTCCCAGCCCCGAATGCTGTGTCTTTCCTGAAACCTCTACCATGGCCCCATTCACAGCCCTAAAAATTCTGGAGCGGCAGGCTGCTTTAGGCATCCAAAAAATCTGACATGCGAAGGAGGGGCTCTCTGTCCGTTCCCCGCCTCTGGCCGTCAAAAATGAAAACGTCCGAGCTCTGCTCCCAGGCGAAACCTGCCAGAACAGAGAGGTTGTTCTTTTCTGAAACCTTTACCATTGCCCCATTCACAGCCCTAAAAATTCTGCAGCGGCAGGGACCTTTATGCATCCAAAACCTCTGGCATGCGTCTTAGCAGCTCTCTAGCCATTTTGGAGATTCAAGCCTCGAAACTGCAACCGTCCGGGCCCTGCTCCCAGGCGAAACCTGCCTGCCCCGAATTGGGTGTCTTTCCTGACACTTCTACCGTGGCCCCATTCACAGCCTGAGTAACCCTGGAGCTGCAGGATCCTTTAGGCATCCAAAAACTAACACGTGCGATGAAGCGGATCGCTGTCCATAGCCTCACTTCAGCCGTCAAAACTGCTAACGTCCGGGCCCTGCTCCTAGGCGAAACCTGCCAGCCCCGAATGCTGTGTCTTTCCTGAAACCTCTACCATGGCCCCATTCACAGCCGTAAAAATTCTGGAGCGGCAGGCTGCTTTAGGCATCCAAAAAATCTGACATGCGAAGGAGGGGCTCTCTGTCCGTTCCCCGACTCTGGCCGTCAAAAATGAAAACGTCCGAGCTCTGCTCCCAGGCGAAACCTGCCAGAACAGAGAGGTTGTTCTTTTCTGAAACCTTTACCATTGCCCCATTCACAGCCCTAAAAATTCTGCAGCGCCAGGGTCCTTTAGGCATCCAAAAAACTCCGGCATGCGTCTTAGCAGCTCTCTAGCCATTTTCGAGATTCAAGCCTAAACACTGCAACCGTCCGGGCACTGCTCCCAGGCAAAACCTGCCTGCCCCGAATGCTGTGTCTTTCCTGAAACCTCTACCATGGCCCCATTCACAGCCTGAGTAACCCTGGAGCTGCACGCTCCTTTAGGCATCCAAAAACTCTGACATCTCTAGGAGGGGGCTCTCTGTCCATTCCCCGCCTCTGGCCGTCAAAACTGAAAACGTCCGAGCTCTGCTCCCAAGCAAAACCTGCCAGCCCCGAGTGGTTATTCTTTCCTGACACCTCTACCATGGCCGCATTCACAGCCGTAAAAATTCTGGAGCGGCAGGCTGCTTTAGGCATCCAAAAAATCTGACATGCGAAGGAGGGGCTCTCTGTCCGTTCCCCGCCTCTGGCCGTCAAAAATGAAAACATCCGAGCTCTGCTCCCAGGCGAAACCTGCCAGCCCCGAGTGGTTGTTCTTTTCTGAAACCTTTACCATTGCCCCATTCACAGCCCTAAAAATTCTGGAGCTGCAGGCTCCTTTAGACATCCAAAAACTCCGGTATGCGTCTTAGCAGCTCTCTAGCCATTTTGGAGATTCAAGCCTCGAAACTGCAACCGTCCGGGCCCTGCGCCCAGGCGAAACCTGCCAGCCCCGAATGCTGTGTCTTGGCTGAAACCTCTACCATGGCCCCATTCACAGCCTGAGTAACCCTGGAGCTGCAGGATCCTTTAGGCATCCAAAAACTAACACGTGCGATGAAGCGGATCGCTGTCCATAGCCTCACTTCAGCCGTCAAAACTGCAACCGTCCGGGCCCTGCTCCCAGGCGAAACCTGCCTGCCCCGAATGCGATGTCTTTCCTGAAATCTCTACCATGGCCCCATTCACAGCCCTCCTAACTCTGGAGCTGCAGGCTCCTTTAGGCATCCAAAAACTAGAATGTGCAAAGGAGCGGCTCGCTGTCCATCGCCCGCCTCCGGCTGTCAAAACTGCAAACGTCCGGGGCCTGCTCCCAGGCGAAACCTGCCAGCCCCAAATGCTAGGTCTTTGCTGAAACCTCTACCATGGCCCCATTCACAGCCCTACTAACCCTGGAGCTGCCGGCTCCTTTAGGCATCCAAAAACTCCGACATGCGTCTTAGCAGCTCTCTAGCCATTTTCGAGATTCAAGCCTCGAAACTGCAACCATCCGGGCCCTGCTCCCAGGCGAAACCTCCCAGCCCCGAATGCTATGTCTTTCCTGAAACCTCTACCATGGCCCCATTCACAGCCCTACTAACCCTGGAGCTGCAGGCTCCTTCAGGCATCCAAAAACTCCGACATGCGAAGGAGCGGCTCTCTGTCCGTTGCCCGCCTGCCACCATCAAAAATGAAAACGTCTGAGCTCTGCGCCCAGGCGAAACCTGCCAGCCCCGAATGCTGTGTCTTTCCTGAAACCTCTACCATGGCCCCATTCACAGCCTGAGTAACCCTGGAGCTGCAGGATCCTTTAGGCATCCAAAAACTAACACGTGCGATGAAGCGGATCGCTGTCCATAGCCTCACTTCAGCCGTCAAAACTGCAACCGTCCGGGCCCTGCTCCCAGGCGAAACCTGCCTGCCCCGAATGCGATGTCTTTCCTGAAATCTCTACCATGGCCCCATTCACAGCCCTCCTAACTCTGGAGCTGCACGCTTCTTTAGGCATCCAAAAACTAGAATGTGCAAAGGAGCGGCTCGCTGTCCATCGCCCGCCTCCGGCTGTCTAAACTGCAAATCTCCGGGGCCAGCTCCCAGGCGAAACCTGCCAGCCCCAAATGCTAGGTCTTTGCTGAAACCTCTACCATGGCCCCATTCACAGCCCTACTAACCCTGGAGCTGCCGACTCCTTTAGGCATGCAAAAACTCCGACATGCGTCTTAGCAGCTCTCTAGCCATTTTCGAGATTCAAGCCTCGAAACTGCAACCGTCTGGGCCCTGCTCCCAGGCGAAACCTCCCAGCCCCGAATGCTGTGTCTTTCCTGAAACCTCTACCATGGCCCCATTCACAGCCCTACTAACCCTGCAGCTGCAGGCTCCTTCAGGCATCCAAAAACTACGACATGCGAAGGAGCGGCTCTCTGTCCGTTGCCCGCCTGCCACCATGAAAAATGAAAACGTCTGAGCTCTGCGCCCAGGCGATACCTGCCAGCCCCGAATGCTGTGTCTTTCCTGAAACTTCTACCATGGCCCCATTCACAGCCTGAGTAACCCTGGAGCTGCATGATCCTTTAGGCATCCAAAAACTAACACGTACGATGAAGCGGATCGCTGTCCATAGCCTCACTTCAGCCGTCAAAACTGCAACCGTCCGGGCCCTGCTCCCAGGCGAAACCTGCCTGCCCCGAATGCGGTGTCTTTCCTGAAATCTCTACCATGGCCCCATTCACAGCCCTAAAAATTCTGGAGCGGCAGGCTGCTTTAGGCATCCAAAAAATCTGACATCTGAAGGAGGGGCTCTCTGTCCGTTCCCCACCTCTGGCCGTCAAAAATGAAAACGTCCGAGCTCTGCTCCCAGGCGAAACCTGCCAGAACAGAGAGGTTGTTCTTTTCTGAAACCTTTACCATTGCCCCATTCACAGCCCTAAAAATTCTGGAGCTGCAGGCTCCTTTAGATAGCCAAAAACTCCGGCATGCGTCTTAGCAGCTCTCTAGCCATTTTGGAGATTCAAGCCTCGAAACTGCAACCGTCCGGGCCCTGCGCCTAGGCGAAACCTGCCAGCCCCGAATGCTGTGTCTTTCCTGAAACCTCTACCATGGTCCCATTCACAGCCCTACTAACCCTGGAGCTGCACGCTTCTTTAGGCATCCAAAAACTAGAATGTGCAAAGGAGCGGCTCGCTGTCCATCGCCCGCCTCCGGCTGTCAAAACTGCAAATCTCCGGGGCCTGCTCCCAGGCGAAACCTGCCAGCCCCAAATGCTAGGTCTTTGCTGAAACCTCTACCATTGCCCCATTCACAGCCCTAAAAATTCTGCAGTGGCAGGGTCCTTGAGGCATCCAAAAAACTCCGGCATGCGTCTTAGCAGCTCTCTAGCCATTTTCGAGATTCAAGCCTAAACACTGCAACCGTCCAGGCCCTGCTCCCAGGCGAAACCTCCGAGCCCCGAATGCTGTTGCTTTCCTGAAACCTCTACCATGGCCCCATTCACAGCCCTACTAACCCTGGAGCTGAAGGCTCCTTTAGGCATCCAAAAAGTAACACGTGCGATGAAGCGGATCGCTGTCCATAGCCTCACTTCAGCCGTCAAAACTGCTAACGTCCGGGCCCTACTCCTAGGCGAAACCTGCCAGCCCCGAATGCTGTGTCTTTTCTGAAACCTCTACCATGGCCGCATTCACAGCCCTAAAAATTCTGCAACGGCAGGCTCCTTTAGGCATCCAAAAACTCTGACATCTGAAGGAGGGGCTCTCTGTCCATTCCTCGCCTCTGGCCGTCAAAAATCAAACGTCCGAGCTCTGCTCCCAGGCAAAACCTGCAAGCCCCGAGTGGTTATTCTTTCCTGACACCTCTACCATGGCCCCATTCACAGCCCTAAAAATTCTGCAGCGGCAGGGACCTTTATGCATCCAAAACCTCTGGCATGCGTCTTAGCAGCTCTCTAGCCATTTTGGAGATTCAAGTCTCGAAACTGCAACCGTCCGGGCCCTGCTCCCAGGCGAAACCTGCCAGCCCCGAATTGGGTGTCTTTCCTGACACTTCTACCGTGGCCCCATTCACAGCCTGAGTAACCCTGGAGCTGCAGGATCCTTTAGGCATCCAAAAACTAACACGTGCGATGAAGTGGATCGCTGTCCATAGCCTCACTTCAGCCGTCAAAACTGCTAACGTCCGGGCCCTGCTCCTAGGCGAAACCTGCCAGCCCCGAATGCTGTGTCTTTCCTGAAACCTCTACCATGGCCCCATTCACAGCCGTAAAAATTCTGGAGCGGCAGGCTGCTTTAGGCATCCAAAAAATCTGACATGCGAAGGAGGGGCTCTCTGTCCGTTCCCCACCTCTGGCCGTCAAAAATGAAAACGTCCGAGCTCTGCTCCCAGGCGAAACCTGCCAGAACAGAGAGGTTGTTCTTTTCTGAAACCTTTACCATTGCCCCATTCACAGCCCTAAAAATTCTGCAGCGGCAGGCTCCTTTAGGCATCCAAAAACTCTGACATCTGAAGGAGGGGCTCTCTGTCCATTCCCCGCCTCTGGCCGTCAAAACTGAAAACGTCCGAGCTCTGCTCCCAAGCGAAACCTGCCAGCCCCGAGTGGTTATTCTTTCCTGACACCTCTACCATGGCCGCATTCACAGCTGTAAAAATTCTGGAGCGGCAGGCTGCTTTAGGCATCCAAAAAATCTGACATGCGAAGGAGGGGCTCTCTGTCCGTTCCCCGCCTCTGGCCGTCAAAAATGAAAACATCCGAGCTCTGCTCCCAGGCGAAACCTGCCAGCCCCGAGTGGTTGTTCTTTTCTGAAACCTTTACCATTGCCCCATTCACAGCCCTAAAAATTCTGGAGCTGCAGGCTCCTTTAGACATCCAAAAACTCCGGTATGCGTCTTAGCAGCTCTCTAGCCATTTTGGAGATTCAAGCCTCGAAACTGCAACCGTCCGGGCCCTGCGCCCAGGCGAAACCTGCCAGCCCCGAATGCTGTGTCTTTGCTGAAACCTCTACCATGGCCCCATTCACAGCCTGAGTAACCCTGGAGCTGCAGAATCCTTTAGGCATCCAAAAACTAACATGTGCGATGAAGCGGATCGCTGTCCATAGCCTCACTTCAGCCGTCAAAACTGCAACCGTCCGGGCCCTGCTCCCAGGCGAAACCTGCCTGCCCCGAATGCGGTGTCTTTCCTGAAATCTCTACCATGGCCGCATTCACAGCCCTAAAAATTCTGGAGCGGCAGGCTGCTTTAGGCATCCAAAAAATCTGACATCTGAAGGAGGGGCTCTCTGTCCGTTCCCCACCTCTGGCCGTCAAAACTGAAAACGTCCGAGCTCTGCTCCCAGGCGAAACCTGCCAGAACAGAGAGGTTGTTCTTTTCTGAAACCTCTACCATTGCCCCATTCACAGCCCTAAAAATTCTGGTGCTGCAGGCTCCTTTAGATAGCCAAAAACTCCGGCATGCGTCTTAGCAGCTCTCTAGCCATTTTGGAGATTCAAGCCTCGAAACTGCAAACGTCCCGGCCCTGCGCCCAGGCGAAACCTGCCAGCCCCGAATGCTGTGTCTTTCCTGACACCTCTACCATGGCCGCATTCACAGCCCTAAAAATTCTGCAGCGGCAGGCTCCTTTAGGCATCCAAAAACTCTGACATCTGAAGGAGGGGCTCTCTGTCCATTCCCCGCCTCTGGCCGTCAAAAATGAAAACGTCCGAGCTCTGCTCCTAGGCGAAACCTGCAAGCCCCGAGTGGTTATTCTTTCCTGACACCTCTACCATGGCCCCATTCACAGCCCTAAAAATTCTGCAGCGGCAGGGACCTTTATGCATCCAAAACCTCTGGCATGCATCTTAGCAGCTCTCTAGCCATTTTGGAGATTCAAGCCTCGAAACTGCAACCGTCCGGGCCCTGCGCCCAGGCGAAACCTGCCAGCCCCGAATGCTGTGTCTTTCCTGAAACCTCTACCATGGCCCCATTCACAGCCCTCCTAACTCTGGAGCTGCACGCTTCTTTAGGCATCCAAAAACTAGAATGTGCAAAGGAGCGGCTCGCTGTCCATCGCCCGCCTCCGGCTGTCTAAACTGCAAATCTCCGGGGCCAGCTCCCAGGCGAAACCTGCCAGCCCCAAATGCTAGGTCTTTGCTGAAACCTCTACCATGGCCCCATTCACAGCCCTACTAACCCTGGAGCTGCCGGCTCCTTTAGGCATGCAAAAACTCCGACATGCGTCTTAGCAGCTCTCTAGCCATTTTCGAGATTCAAGCCTCGAAACTGCAACCGTCCGGGCCCTGCTCCCAGGCGAAACCTCCCAGCCCCGAATGCTGTGTCTTTCCTGAAACCTCTACCATGGCCCCATTCACAGCCCTACTAACCCTGGAGCTGCAGCCTACTTTAGGCATCCAAAAACTCCGACATGCGAAGGAGCGGCGCTCTGTCCGTTGCCCGCCTGCGACCGTGAAAAATGAAAACGTCTGAGCTCCGCTCCCAGGCGAAACCTGCCAGCCCCGAGTGCTGTGTCTTTCCTGAAACTTCTACCATGGCCCCATTCACAGCCTGAGTAACCCTGGAGCTGCAGGATCCTTTAGGCATCCAAAAACTAACACGTGCGATGAAGCGGATCGCTGTCCATAGCCTCACTTCAGCCGTCAAAACTGCAACCGTCCGGGCCCTGCTCCCAGGCGAAACCTGCCAGCCCCGAATGCTGTGTCTTTCCTGAAACCTCTACCATGGCCCCATTCACAGCCGTAAAAATTCTGGAGCGGCAGGCTGCTTTAGGCATCCAAAAAATCTGACATGCGAAGGAGGGGCTCTCTGTCCGTTCCCCGCCTCTGGCCGTCAAAAATGAAAACGTCCGAGCTCTGCTCCCAGGCGAAACCTGCCAGAACAGAGAGGTTGTTCTTTTCTGAAACCTTTACCATTGCCCCATTCACAGCCCTAAAAATTCTGCAGCGGCAGGGTCCTTTAGGCATCCAAAAAACTCCGGCATGCGTCTTAGCAGCTCTCTAGCCTTTTTGGAGATTCAAGCCTAAACACTGCAACCGTCCGGGCCCTGCTCCCAGGCGAAACCTGCCTGCCCCGAATGCTGTGTCTTTCCTGAAACCTCTACCATGGCCCCATTCACAGCCTGAGTAACCCTGGAGCTGCACGCTCCTTTAGGCATCCAAAAACTCTGACATCTGAAGGAGGGGGCTCTCTGTCCATTCCCCGCCTCTGGCCGTCAAAACTGAAAACATCCGAGCTCTGATTCCAAGCGAAACCTGCCAGCCCCGAGTGGTTATTCTTTCCTGACACCTCTACCATGGCCGCATTCACAGCCGTAAAAATTCTGGAGCGGCAGGCTGCTTTAGGCATCCAAAAAATCTGACATGCGAAGGAGGGGCTCTCTGTCCGTTCCCCGCCTCTGGCCGTCAAAAATGAAAACGTCCGAGCTCTGCTCCCAGGCGAAACCTGCCAGCCCCGAGTGGTTGTTCTTTTCTGAAACCTTTACCATTGCCCCATTCACAGCCCTAAAAATTCTGGACCTGCAGGCTCCTTTAGACATCCAAAAACTCCGGCATGCGTCTTAGCAGCTCTCTAGCCATTTTGGAGATTCAAGCCTCGAAACTGCAACCGTCCGGGCCCTGCGCCCAGGCGAAACCTGCCAGCCCCGAATGCGGTGTCTTTGCTGAAACCTCTACCATGGCCCCATTCACAGCCTGAGTAACCCTGGAGCTGCAGATTCCTTTAGGCATCCAAAAACTAACACGTGCGATGAAGCGGATCGCTGTCCATAGCCTCACTTCAGCCGTCAAAACTGCAACCGTCCGGGCCTTGCTCCCAGGCAAAACCTGCCAGCCCCGAATGCAGTGTCTTTCCTGAAATCTCTACCATGGCCGCATTCACAGCCCTAAAAATTCTGCAGCGGCAGGCTGCTTTAGGCATCCAAAAACTCTGACATCTGAAGGAGGGGCTCTCTGTCCGTTCCCCACCTCTGGCCGTCAAAAATGAAAACGTCCGAGCTCTGCTCCCAGGCGAAACCTGCCAGAACAGAGAGGTTGTTCTTTTCTGAAACCTCTACCATTGCCCCATTCACAGCCCTAAAAATTCTGGTGCTGCAGGCTCCTTTAGATAGCCAAAAACTCCGGCATGCGTCTTAGCAGCTCTCTAGCCATTTTGGAGATTCAAGCCTCGAAACTGCAAACGTCCCGGCCCTGCGCCCAGGCGAAACCTGCCAGCCCCGAATGCTGTGTCTTTCCTGACACCTCTACCATGGCCGCATTCACAGCCCTAAAAATTCTGCAGCGGCAGGCTCCTTTAGGCATCCAAAAACTCTGACATCTGAAGGAGGGGCTCTCTGTCCATTCCCCGCCTCTGGCCGTCAAAAATGAAAACGTCCGAGCTCTGCTCCCAGGCGAAACCTGCAAGCCCCGAGTGGTTATTCTTTCCTGACACCTCTACCATGGCCCCATTCACAGCCCTAAAAATTCTGCAGCGGCAGGGACCTTTATGCATCCAAAACCTCTGGCATGCGTCTTAGCAGCTCTCTAGCCATTTTGGAGATTCAAGTCTCGAAACTGCAACCGTCCGGGCACTGCTCCCAGGCGAAACCTGCCTACCCCGAATGCTGTGTCTTTCCTGAACCTCTACCATGGCCCCATTCACAGCCCTCCTAACTCTGGAGCTGCACGCTTCTTTAGGCATCCAAAAACTAGAATGTGCAAAGGAGCGGCTCGCTGTCCATCGCCCGCCTCCGGCTGTCTAAACTGCAAATCTCCGGGGCCAGCTCCCAGGCGAAACCTGCCAGCCCCAAATGCTAGGTCTTTGCTGAAACCTCTACCATGGCCCCATTCACAGCCCTACTAACCCTGGAGCTGCAGGCTCCTTTAGGCATCCAAAAACTCCGACATGCGTCTTAGCAGCTCTCTAGCCATTTTCGAGATTCAAGCCTCGAAACTGCAACCATCCGGGCCCTGCTCCCAGGCGAAACCTCCCAGCCCCGAATGCTGTGTCTTTCCTGAAACCTCTACCATGGCCCCATTCACAGCCCTACTAACCCTGGAGCTGCAGGCTCCTTCAGGCATCCAAAAATTCCGACATGCGAAGGAGCGGCTCTCTGTCCGTTGCCCGCCTGCCACCATGAAAAATGAAAACGTCTGAGCTCTGCGCCCAGGCGATACCTGCCAGCCCCGAATGCTGTGTCTTTCCTGAAACTTCTACCATGGCCCCATTCACAGCCTGAGTAACCCTGGAGCTGCATGATCCTTTAGGCATCCAAAAACTAACACGTACGATGAAGCGGATCGCTGTCCATAGCCTCACTTCAGCCGTCAAAACTGCAACCGTCCGGGCCCTGCTCCTAGGCGAAACCTGCCAGCCCCGAATGCTGTGTCTTTCCTGAAACCTCTACCATGGCCCCATTCACAGCCCTAAAAATTCTGGAGCGGCAGGCTGCTTTAGGCATCCAAAAAATCTGACATGCGAAGGAGGGGCTCTCTGTCCGTTCCCCGCCTCTGGCCGTCAAAAATGAAAACGTCCGAGCTCTGCTCCCAGGCGAAACCTGCCAGAACAGAGAGGTTGTTCTTTTCTGAAACCTTTACCATTGCCCCATTCACAGCCCTAAAAATTCTGCAGCGGCAGGGTCCTTTAGGCATCCAAAAAACTCCGGCATGCGTCTTAGCAGCTCTCTAGCCATTTTCGAGATTCAAGCCTAAACACTGCAACCGTCCGGGCACTGCTCCCAGGCGAAACCTGCCTGCCCCGAATGCTGTGTCTTTCCTGAAACCTCTACCATGGCCCCATTCACAGCCTGAGTAACCCTGGAGCTGCACGCTCCTTTAGGCATCCAAAAACTCTGACATCTGAAGGAGGGGGCTCTCTGTCCATTCCCCGCCTCTGGCCGTCAAAACTGAAAACATCCGAGCTCTGATTCCAAGCGAAACCTGCCAGCCCCGAGTGGTTATTCTTTCCTGACACCTCTACCATGGCCGCATTCACAGCCGTAAAAATTCTGGAGCGGCAGGCTGCTTTAGGCATCCAAAAAATCTGACATGCGAAGGAGGGGCTCTCTGTCCGTTCCCCGCCTCTGGCCGTCAAAAATGAAAACATCCGAGCTCTGCTCCCAGGCGAAACCTGCCAGCCCCGAGTGGTTGTTCTTTTCTGAAACCTTTACCATTGCCCCATTCACAGCCCTAAAAATTCTGGACCTGCAGGCTCCTTTAGACATCCAAAAACTCCGGTATGCGTCTTAGCAGCTCTCTAGCCATTTTGGAGATTCAAGCCTCGAAACTGCAACCGTCCGGGCCCTGCGCCCAGGCGAAACCTGCCAGCCCCGAATGCTGTGTCTTTGCTGAAACCTCTACCATGGCCCCATTCACAGCCTGAGTAACCCTGGAGCTGCAGGATCCTTTAGGCATCCAAAAACTAACACGTGCGATGAAGCGGATCGCTGTCCATAGCCTCACTTCAGCCGTCAAAACTGCAACCGTCCGGGCCCTGCTCCCAGGCGAAACCTGCCTGCCCCGAATGCGGTGTCTTTCCTGAAATCTCTACCATGGCCGCATTCACAGCCCTAAAAATTCTGGAGCGGCAGGCTGCTTTAGGCATCCAAAAAATCTGACATCTGAAGGAGGGGCTCTCTGTCCGTTCCCCACCTCTGGCCGTCAAAAATGAAAACGTCCGAGCTCTGCTCCCAGGCGAAACCTGCCAGAACAGAGAGGTTGTTCTTTTCTGAAACCTCTACCATTGCCCCATTCACAGCCCTAAAAATTCTGGTGCTGCAGGCTCCTTTAGATAGCCAAAAACTCCGGCATGCGTCTTAGCAGCTCTCTAGCCATTTTGGAGATTCAAGCCTCGAAACTGCAAACGTCCCGGCCCTGCGCCCAGGCGAAACCTGCCAGCCCCGAATGCTGTGTCTTTCCTGACACCTCTACCATGGCCGCATTCACAGCCCTAAAAATTCTGCAGCGGCAGGCTCCTTTAGGCATCCAAAAACTCTGACATCTGAAGGAGGGGCTCTCTGTCCATTCCCCGCCTCTGGCCGTCAAAAATGAAAACGTCCGAGCTCTGCTCCCAGGCGAAACCTGCAAGCCCCGAGTGGTTATTCTTTCCTGACACCTCTACCATGGCCCCATTCACAGCCCTAAAAATTCTGCAGCGGCAGGGACCTTTATGCATCCAAAACCTCTGGCATGCGTCTTAGCAGCTCTCTAGCCATTTTGGAGATTCAAGTCTCGAAACTGCAACCGTCCGGGCACTGCTCCCAGGCGAAACCTGCCTACCCCGAATGCTGTGTCTTTCCTGAACCTCTACCATGGCCCCATTCACAGCCCTCCTAACTCTGGAGCTGCACGCTTCTTTAGGCATCCAAAAACTAGAATGTGCAACGGAGCGGCTCGCTGTCCATCGCCCGCCTCCGGCTTTCAAAACTGCAAATCTCCGGGGCCTGCTCCCAGGCGAAACCTGCCAGCCCGAAATGCTAGGTCTTTGCTGAAACCTCTACCATGGCCCCATTCACAGCCCTACTAACCCTGGAGCTGCCGACTCCTTTAGGCATGCAAAAACTCCGACATGCGTCTTAGCAGCTCTCTAGCCATTTTGGAGATTCAAGCCTCGAAACTGCAACCGTCTGGGCCCTGCGCCCAGGCGAAACCTCCCAGCCCCGAATGCTGTGTCTTTCCTGAAACCTCTACCATGGCCCCATTCACAGCCCTACTAACCCTGGAGCTGCAGGCTCCTTCAGGCATCCAAAAATTCCGACATGCGAAGGAGCGGCTCTCTGTCCGTTGCCCGCCTGCCACCATGAAAAATGAAAACGTCTGAGCTCTGCGCCCAGGCGATACCTGCCAGCCCCGAATGCTGTGTCTTTCCTGAAACTTCTACCATGGCCCCATTCACAGCCTGAGTAACCCTGGAGCTGCATGATCCTTTAGGCATCCAAAAACTAACACGTACGATGAAGCGGATCGCTGTCCATAGCCTCACTTCAGCCGTCAAAACTGCAACCGTCCGGGCCCTGCTCCTAGGCGAAACCTGCCAGCCCCGAATGCTGTGTCTTTCCTGAAACCTCTACCATGGCCCCATTCACAGCCCTAAAAATTCTGGAGCGGCAGGCTGCTTTAGGCATCCAAAAAATCTGACATGCGAAGGAGGGGCTCTCTGTCCGTTCCCCGCCTCTGGCCGTCAAAAATGAAAACGTCCGAGCTCTGCTCCCAGGCGAAACCTGCCAGAACCGAGAGGTTGTTCTTTTCTGAAACCTTTACCATTGCCCCATTCACAGCCCTAAAAATTCTGCAGCGGCAGGGTCCTTTAGGCATCCAAAAAACTCCGGCATGCGTCTTAGCAGCTCTCTAGCCTTTTTGGAGATTCAAGCCTAAACACTGCAACCGTCCGGGCCCTGCTCCCAGGCGAAACCTGCCTGCCCCGAATGCTGTGTCTTTCCTGAAACCTCTACCATGGCCCCATTCACAGCCTGAGTAACCCTGGAGCTGCACGCTCCTTTAGGCATCCAAAAACTCTGACATCTGAAGGAGGGGCTCTCTGTCCATTCCCCGCCTCTGGCCGTCAAAACTGAAAACATCCGAGCTCTGATCCCAAGCGAAACCTGCCAGCCCCGAGTGGTTATTCTTTCCTGACACCTCTACCATGGCCGCATTCACAGCCCTAAAAATTCTGGAGCGGCAGGCTGCTTTAGGCATCCAAAAAGTCTGACATGCGAAGGAGGGGCTCTCTGTCCGTTCCCCGCCGCTGGCCGTCAAAACTGAAAACGTCCGAGCTCTGCTCCCAGGCGAAAGCTGCCAGCCCCGAGTGGTTGTTCTTTTCTGAAACCTTTACCATTGCCCCATTCACAGCCCTAAAAATTCTGGACCTGCAGGCTCCTTTAGACATCCAAAAACTCCGGCATGCGTCTTAGCAGCTCTCTAGCCATTTTGGAGATTCAAGCCTCGAAACTGCAACCGTCCGGGCCCTGCGCCCAGGCGAAACCTGCCAGCCCCGAATGCGGTGTCTTTGCTGAAACCTCTACCATGGCCCCATTCACAGCCTGAGTAACCCTGGAGCTGCAGGATCCTTTAGGCATCCAAAAACTAACACGTGCGATGAAGCGGATCGCTGTCCATAGCCTCACTTCAGCCGTCAAAACTGCAACCGTCCGGGCCTTGCTCCCAGGCGAAACCTGCCTGCCCCGAATGCAGTGTCTTTCCTGAAATCTCTACCATGGCCGCATTCACAGCCGTAAAAATTCTGGAGCGGCAGGCTGCTTTAGGCATCCAAAAAATCTGACATCTGAAGGAGGGGCTCTCTGTCCGTTCCCCACCTCTGGCCGTCAAAAATGAAAACGTCCGAGCTCTGCTCCCAGGCGAAACCTGCCAGAACAGAGAGGTTGTTCTTTTCTGAAACCTTTACCATTGCCCCATTCACAGCCCTAAAAATTCTGGTGCTGCAGGCTCCTTTAGATAGCCAAAAACTCCGGCATGCGTCTTAGCAGCTCTCTAGCCATTTTGGAGATTCAAGCCTCGAAACTGCAAACGTCCCGGCCCTGCGCCCAGGCGAAACCTGCCAGCCCCGAATGCTGTGTCTTTCCTGACACCTCTACCATGGCCGCATTCACAGCCCTAAAAATTCTGCAGCGGCAGGCTCCTTTAGGCATCCAAAAACTCTGACATCTGAAGGAGGGGCTCTCTGTCCATTCCCCGCCTCTGGCCGTCAAAAATGAAAACGTCCGAGCTCTGCTCCCAGGCGAAACCTGCAAGCCCCGAGTGGTTATTCTTTCCTGACACCTCTACCATGGCCCCATTCACAGCCCTAAAAATTCTGCAGCGGCAGGGACCTTTATGCATCCAAAACCTCTGGCATGCGTCTTAGCAGCTCTCTAGCCATTTTGGAGATTCAAGTCTCGAAACTGCAACCGTCCGGGCACTGCTCCCAGGCGAAACCTGCCTACCCCGAATGCTGTGTCTTTCCTGAACCTCTACCATGGCCCCATTCACAGCCCTCCTAACTCTGGAGCTGCACGCTTCTTTAGGCATCCAAAAACTAGAATGTGCAAAGGAGCGGCTCGCTGTCCATCGCCCGCCTCCGGCTGTCTAAACTGCAAATCTCCGGGGCCAGCTCCCAGGCGAAACCTGCCAGCCCCAAATGCTAGGTCTTTGCTGAAACCTCTACCATGGCCCCATTCACAGCCCTACTAACCCTGGAGCTGCCGGCTCCTTTAGGCATGCAAAAACTCCGACATGCGTCTTAGCAGCTCTCTAGCCATTTTCGAGATTCAAGCCTCGAAACTGCAACCATCCGGGCCCTGCTCCCAGGCGAAACCTCCCAGCCCCGAATGCTGTGTCTTTCCTGAAACCTCTACCATGGCCCCATTCACAGCCCTACTAACCCTGGAGCTGCAGGCTCCTTTAGGCATCCAAAAATTCCGACATGCGAAGGAGCGGCTCTCTGTCCGTTGCCCGCCTGCGACCGTGAAAAATGAAAACGTCTGAGCTCCGCTCCCAGGCGAAACCTGCCAGCCCCGAGTGCTTATTCTTTCCTGAAACTTCTACCATGGCCCCATTCACAGCCCTACTAACCCTGGAGCTGCATGATCCTTTAGGCATCCAAAAACTAACACGTACGATGAAGCGGATCGCTGTCCATAGCCTCACTTCAGCCGTCAAAACTGCAACCGTCCGGGCCCTGCTCCTAGGCGAAACCTGCCAGCCCCGAATGCTGTGTCTTTCCTGAAATCTCTACCATGGCCCCATTCACAGCCCTAAAAATTCTGCAGCGGCAGGCTGCTTTAGGCATCCAAAAAATCTGACATGCGAAGGAGGGGCTCTCTGTCCGTTCCCCGCCTCTGGCCGTCAAAAATGAAAACGTCCGAGCTCTGCTCCCAGGCGAAACCTGCCAGAACAGAGAGGTTGTTCTTTTCTGAAACCTTTACCATTGCCCCATTCACAGCCCTAAAAATTCTGCAGCGGCAGGGTCCTTTAGGCATCCAAAAAACTCCGGCATGCGTCTTAGCAGCTCTCTAGCCATTTTCGAGATTCAAGCCTAAACACTGCAACCGTCCGGGCACTGCTCCCAGGCGAAACCTGCCTGCCCCGAATGCTGTGTCTTTCCTGAAACCTCTACCATGGCCCCATTCACAGCCTGAGTAACCCTGGAGCTGCAGGCTCCTTTAGGCATCCAAAAACTCTGACATCTGAAGGAGGGGGCTCTCTGTCCATTCCCCGCCTCTGGCCGTCAAAACTGAAAACATCCGAGCTCTGATTCCAAGCGAAACCTGCCAGCCCCGAGTGGTTATTCTTTCCTGACACCTCTACCATGGCCGCATTCACAGCCGTAAAAATTCTGGAGCGGCAGGCTGCTTTAGGCATCCAAAAAATCTGACATGCGAAGGAGGGGCTCTCTGTCCGTTCCCCGCCTCTGGCCGTCAAAAATGAAAACATCCGAGCTCTGCTCCCAGGCGAAACCTGCCAGCCCCGAGTGGTTGTTCTTTTCTGAAACCTTTACCATTGCCCCATTCACAGCCCTAAAAATTCTGGAGCTGCAGGCTCCTTTAGACATCCAAAAACTCCGGTATGCGTCTTAGCAGCTCTCTAGCCATTTTGGAGATTCAAGCCTCGAAACTGCAACCGTCCGGGCCCTGCGCCCAGGCGAAACCTGCCAGCCCCGAATGCGGTGTCTTTGCTGAAACCTCTACCATGGCCCCATTCACAGCCTGAGTAACCCTGGAGCTGCAGGATCCTTTAGGCATCCAAAAACTAACACGTGCGATGAAGCGGATCGCTGTCCATAGCCTCACTTCAGCCGTCAAAACTGCAACCGTCCGGGCCCTGCTCCCAGGCGAAACCTGCCTGCCCCGAATGCAGTGTCTTTCCTGAAATCTCTACCATGGCCGCATTCACAGCCGTAAAAATTCTGGAGCGGCAGGCTGCTTTAGGCATCCAAAAAATCTGACATCTGAAGGAGGGGCTCTCTGTCCGTTCCCCACCTCTGGCCGTCAAAAATGAAAACGTCCGAGCTCTGCTCCCAGGCGAAACCTGCCAGAACAGAGAGGTTGTTCTTTTCTGAAACCTCTACCATTGCCCCATTCACAGCCCTAAAAATTCTGGTGCTGCAGGCTCCTTTAGATAGCCAAAAACTCCGGCATGCGTCTTAGCAGCTCTCTAGCCATTTTGGAGATTCAAGCCTCGAAACTGCAAACGTCCCGGCCCTGCGCCCAGGCGAAACCTGCCAGCCCCGAATGCTGTGTCTTTCCTGACACCTCTACCATGGCCCCATTCACAGCCCTAAAAATTCTGCAGCGGCAGGCTCCTTTAGGCATCCAAAAACTCTGACATCTGAAGGAGGGGCTCTCTGTCCATTCCCCGCCTCTGGCCGTCAAAAATGAAAACGTCCGAGCTCTGCTCCCAGGCGAAACCTGCAAGCCCCGAGTGGTTATTCTTTCCTGACACCTCTACCATGGCCCCATTCACAGCCCTAAAAATTCTGCAGCGGCAGGGACCTTTATGCATCCAAAACCTCTGGCATGCGTCTTAGCAGCTCTCTAGCCATTTTGGAGATTCAAGTCTCGAAACTGCAAACGTCCGGGCACTGCTCCCAGGCGAAACCTGCCTACCCCGAATGCTGTGTCTTTCCTGAACCTCTACCATGGCCCCATTCACAGCCCTCCTAACTCTGGAGCTGCACGCTTCTTTAGGCATCCAAAAACTAGAATGTGCAAAGGAGCGGCTCGCTGTCCATCGCCCGCCTCCGGCTGTCTAAACTGCAAATCTCCGGGGCCAGCTCCCAGGCGAAACCTGCCAGCCCCAAATGCTAGGTCTTTGCTGAAACCTCTACCATGGCCCCATTCACAGCCCTACTAACCCTGGAGCTGCCGGCTCCTTTAGGCATGCAAAAACTCCGACATGCGTCTTAGCAGCTCTCTAGCCATTTTGGAGATTCAAGCCTCGAAACTGCAAACGTCCGGGCCCTGCTCCCAGGCGAAACCTGCCAGCCCCGAATGCTGTGTCTTTCCTGAAACCTCTACCATGGCCCCATTCACAGCCCTACTAACCCTGGAGCTGCAGGCTCCTTCAGGCATCCAAAAACTACGACATGCGAAGGAGCGGCTCTCTGTCCGTTGCCCGCCTGCCACCATCAAAAATGAAAACGTCTGAGCTCTGCGCCCAGGCGATAACTGCCAGCCCCGAATGCTGTGTCTTTCCTGAAACTTCTACCATGGCCCCATTCACAGCCTGAGTAACCCTGGAGCTGCATGATCCTTTAGGCATCCAAAAACTAACACGTACGATGAAGCGGATCGCTGTCCATAGCCTCACTTCAGCCGTCAAAACTGCAACCGTCCGGGCCCTGCTCCCAGGCGAAACCTGCCTGCCCCGAATGCGGTGTCTTTCCTGAAATCTCTACCATGGCCCCATTCACAGCCCTAAAAATTCTGGAGCGGCAGGCTGCTTTAGGCATCCAAAAAATCTGACATCTGAAGGAGGGGCTCTCTGTCCGTTCCCCACCTCTGGCCGTCAAAAATGAAAACGTCCGAGCTCTGCTCCCAGGCGAAACCTGCCAGAACAGAGAGGTTGTTCTTTTCTGAAACCTTTACCATTGCCCCATTCACAGCCCTAAAAATTCTGGAGCTGCAGGCTCCTTTAGATAGCCAAAAACTCCGGCATGCGTCTTAGCAGCTCTCTAGCCATTTTGGAGATTCAAGCCTCGAAACTGCAACCGTCCGGGCCCTGCGCCCAGGCGAAACCTGCCAGCCCCGAATGCTGTGTCTTTCCTGAAACCATGGCCCCATTCACAGCCCTACTAACCCTGGAGCTGCACGCTTCTTTAGGCATCCAAAAACTAGAATGTGCAAAGGAGCGGCTCGCTGTCCATCGCCCGCCTCCGGCTGTCAAAACTGCAAATCTCCGGGCCCTGCTCCCAGGCGAAACCTGCCAGCCCCAAATGCTAGGTCTTTGCTGAAACCTCTACCATTGCCCCATTCACAGCCCTAAAAATTCTGCAGTGGCAGGGTCCTTGAGGCATCCAAAAAACTCCGGCATGCGTCTTAGCAGCTCTCTAGCCATTTTCGAGATTCAAGCCTAAACACTGCAACCGTCCAGGCCCTGCTCCCAGGCGAAACCTCCGAGCCCCGAATGCTGTTGCTTTCCTCAAACCTCTACCATGGCCCCATTCACAGCCCTACTAACCCTGGAGCTGAAGGCTCCTTTAGGCATCCAAAAACTAACACGTGCGATGAAGCGGATCGCTGTCCATAGCCTCACTTCAGCCGTCAAAACTGCTAACGTCCGGGCCCTACTCCTAGGCGAAACCTGCCAGCCCCGAATGCTGTGTCTTTTCTGAAACCTCTACCATGGCCGCATTCACAGCCCTAAAAATTCTGCAGCGGCAGGCTCCTTTAGGCATCCAAAAACTCTGACATCTGAAGGAGGGGCTCTCTGTCCATTCCTCGCCTCTGGCCGTCAAAAATCAAAACGTCCGAGCTCTGCTCCCAGGCGAAACCTGCAAGCCCCGAGTGGTTGTTCTTTCCTGACACCTCTACCATGGCCCCATTCACAGCCCTAAAAATTCTGCAGTGGCAGGGTCCTTGAGGCATCCAAAACCTCTGGCATGCGTCTTAGCAGCTCTCTAGCCATTTTGGAGATTCAAGTCTCGAAACTGCAACCGTCCGGGCCCTGCTCCCAGGCGAAACCTGCCAGCCCCGAATTGGGTGTCTTTCCTGACACTTCTACCGTGGCCCCATTCACAGCCTGAGTAACCCTGGAGCTGCAGGATCCTTTAGGCATCCAAAAACTAACACGTGCGATGAAGTGGATCGCTGTCCATAGCCTCACTTCAGCCGTCAAAACTGCTAACGTCCGGGCCCTGCTCCTAGGCGAAACCTGCCAGCCCCGAATGCTGTGTCTTTCCTGAAACCTCTACCATGGCCCCATTCACAGCCGTAAAAATTCTGGAGCGGCAGGCTGCTTTAGGCATCCAAAAAATCTGACATGCGAAGGAGGGGCTCTCTGTCCGTTCCCCGCCTCTGGCCGTCAAAAATGAAAACGTCCGAGCTCTGCTCCCAGGCGAAACCTGCCAGAACAGAGAGGTTGTTCTTTTCTGAAAACTTTACCATTGCCCCATTCACAGCCCTAAAAATTCTGCAGCGGCAGGGTCCTTTAGGCATCCAAAAAACTCCGGCATGCGTCTTAGCAGCTCTCTAGCCATTTTGGAGATTCAAGCCTTGAAACTGCAACCGTCCGGGCCCTGCGCCCAGGCGAAACCTGCCAGCCCCGAATGCGGTGTCTTTGCTGAAACCTCTCCATGGCCCCATTCACAGCCTGAGTAACCCTGCAGCTGCACGCTCCTTTAGGCATCCAAAAACTCTGACATCTGAAGGAGGGGGCTCTCTGTCCATTCCCCGCCTCTGGCCGTCAAAACTGAAAACGTCCGAGCTCTGCTCCCAAGCGAAACCTGCCAGCCCCGAGTGGTTATTCTTTCCTGACACCTCTACCATGGCCGCATTCACAGCCGTAAAAATTCTGGAGCGGCAGGCTGCTTTAGGCATCCAAAAAATCTGACATGCGAAGGAGGGGCTCTCTGTCTGTTCCCCGCCTCTGGCCGTCAAAAATGAAAACATCCGAGCTCTGCTCCCAGGCGAAACCTGCCAGCCCCGAGTGGTTGTTCTTTTCTGAAACCTTTACCATTGCCCCATTCACAGCCCTAAAAATTCTGGACCTGCAGGCTCCTTTAGACATCCAAAAACTCCGGTATGCGTCTTAGCAGCTCTCTAGCCATTTTGGAGATTCAAGCCTCGAAACTGCAACCGTCCGGGCCCTGCGCCCAGGCGAAACCTGCCAGCCCCGAATGCTGTGTCTTTGCTGAAACCTCTACCATGGCCCCATTCACAGCCTGAGTAACCCTGGAGCTGCAGGATCCTTTAGGCATCCAAAAACTAGAATGTGCAAAGGAGCGGCTCGCTGTCCATCGCCCGCCTCCGGCTGTCAAAACTGCAAATCTCCGGGGCCAGCTCCCAGGCGAAACCTGCCAGCCCCAAATGCTAGGTCTTTGCTGAAACCTCTACCATGGCCCCATTCACAGCCCTACTAACCCTGGAGCTGCCGGCTCCTTTAGGCATGCAAAAACTCCGACATGCGTCTTAGCAGCTCTCTAGCCATTTTCGAGATTCAAGCCTCGAAACTGCAACCATCCGGGCCCTGCTCCCAGGCGAAACCTCCCAGCCCCGAATGCTGTGTCTTTCCTGAAACCTCTACCATGGCCCCATTCACAGCCCTACTAACCCTGGAGCTGCAGGCTCCTTCAGGCATCCAAAAATTCCGACATGCGAAGGAGCGGCTCTCTGTCCGTTGCCCGCCTGCCACCATCAAAAATGAAAACGTCTGAGCTCTGCGCCCAGGCGATACCTGCCAGCCCCGAATGCTGTGTCTTTCCTGAAACTTCTACCATGGCCCCATTCACAGCCTGAGTAACCCTGGAGCTGCATGATCCTTTAGGCATCCAAAAACTAACACGTACGATGAAGCGGATCGCTGTCCATAGACTCACTTCAGCCGTCAAAACTGCAACCGTCCGGGCCCTGCTCCTAGGCGAAACCTCCCAGCCCCGAATGCTGTGTCTTTCCTGAAACCTCTACCATGGCCCCATTCACAGCCCTAAAAATTCTGCAGCGGCAGGGTCCTTTAGGCATCCAAAAAATCTGACATGCGAAGGAGGGGCTCTCTGTCCGTTCCCCGACTCTGGCCGTCAAAAATGAAAACGTCCGAGCTCTGCTCCCAGGCGAAACCTGCCAGAACAGAGAGGTTGTTCTTTTCTGAAACCTTTACCATTGCCCCATTCACAGCCCTAAAAATTCTGCAGCGGCAGGGACCTTTAGGCATCCAAAACCTCTGGCATGCGTCTTAGCAGCTCTCTAGCCATTTTGGAGATTCAAGCCTCGAAACTGCAACCGTCCGGGCCCTGCTCCCAGGCGAAACCTGCCTGCCCCGAATTGGGTGTCTTTCCTGACACTTCTACCGTGGCCCCATTCACAGCCTGAGTAACCCTGGAGCTGCAGGATCCTTTAGGCATCCAAAAACTAACACGTGCGATGAAGCGGATCGCTGTCCATAGCCTCACTTCAGCCGTCAAAACTGCTAACGTCCGGGCCCTGCTCCTAGGCGAAACCTGCCAGCCCCGAATGCTGTGTCTTTCCTGAAACCTCTACCATGGCCCCATTCACAGCCGTAAAAATTCTGGAGCGGCAGGCTGCTTTAGGCATCCAAAAAATCTGACATGCGAAGGAGGGGCTCTCTGTCCGTTCCCCGACTCTGGCCGTCAAAAATGAAAACGTCCGAGCTCTGCTCCCAGGCGAAACCTGCCAGAACAGAGAGGTTGTTCTTTTCTGAAACCTTTACCATTGCCCCATTCACAGCCCTAAAAATTCTGCAGCGGCAGGGTCCTTTAGGCATCCAAAAAACTCCGGCATGCGTCTTAGCAGCTCTCTAGCCATTTTCGAGATTCAAGCCTAAACACTGCAACCGTCCGGGCACTGCTCCCAGGCGAAACCTGCCTGCCCCGAATGCTGTGTCTTTCCTGAAACCTCTACCATGGCCCCATTCACAGCCTGAGTAACCCTGGAGCTGCACGCTCCTTTAGGCATCCAAAAACTCTGACATCTGAAGGAGGGGGCTCTCTGTCCATTCCCCGCCTCTGGCCGTCAAAACTGAAAACGTCCGAGCTCTGCTCCCAAGCAAAACCTGCCAGCCCCGAGTGGTTATTCTTTCCTGACACCTCTACCATGGCCGCATTCACAGCCGTAAAAATTCTGGAGCGGCAGGCTGCTTTAGGCATCCAAAAAATCTGACATGCGAAGGAGGGGCTCTCTGTCCGTTCCCCGCCTCTGGCCGTCAAAAATGAAAACATCCGAGCTCTGCTCCCAGGCGAAACCTGCCAGCCCCGAGTGGTTGTTCTTTTCTGAAACCTTTACCATTGCCCCATTCACAGCCCTAAAAATTCTGGAGCTGCAGGCTCCTTTAGACATCCAAAAACTCCGGTATGCGTCTTAGCAGCTCTCTAGCCATTTTGGAGATTCAAGCCTCGAAACTGCAACCGTCCGGGCCCTGCGCCCAGGCGAAACCTGCCAGCCCCGAATGCTGTGTCTTTGCTGAAACCTCTACCATGGCCCCATTCACAGCCTGAGTAACCCTGGAGCTGCAGGATCCTTTAGGCATCCAAAAACTAACACGTGCGATGAAGCGGATCGCTGTCCATAGCCTCACTTCAGCCGTCAAAACTGCAACCGTCCGGGCCCTGCTCCCAGGCGAAACCTGCCTGCCCCGAATGCGGTGTCTTTCCTGAAATCTCTACCATGGCCCCATTCACAGCCCTAAAAATTCTGGAGCGGCAGGCTGCTTTAGGCATCCAAAAAATCTGACATCTGAAGGAGGGGCTCTCTGTCCGTTCCCCACCTCTGGCCGTCAAAAATGAAAACGTCCGAGCTCTGCTCCCAGGCGAAACCTGCCAGAACAGAGAGGTTGTTCTTTTCTGAAACCTCTACCATTGCCCCATTCACAGCCCTAAAAATTCTGGTGCTGCAGGCTCCTTTAGATAGCCAAAAACTCCGGCATGCGTCTTAGCAGCTCTCTAGCCATTTTGGAGATTCAAGCCTCGAAACTGCAAACGTCCCGGCCCTGCGCCCAGGCGAAACCTGCCAGCCCCGAATGCTGTGTCTTTCCTGACACCTCTACCATGGCCGCATTCACAGCCCTAAAAATTCTGCAGCGGCAGGCTCCTTTAGGCATCCAAAAACTCTGACATCTGAAGGAGGGGCTCTCTGTCCATTCCCCGCCTCTGGCCGTCAAAAATGAAAACGTCCGAGCTCTGCTCCTAGGCGAAACCTGCAAGCCCCGAGTGGTTATTCTTTCCTGACACCTCTACCATGGCCCCATTCACAGCCCTAAAAATTCTGCAGCGGCAGGGACCTTTAGGCATCCAAAAACTCCGGCATGCGTCTTAGCAGCTCTCTAGCCATTTTGGAGATTCAAGTCTCGAAACTGCAAACGTCCGGGCACTGCTCCCAGGCGAAACCTGCCTACCCCGAATGCTGTGTCTTTCCTGAACCTCTACCATGGCCCCATTCACAGCCCTCCTAACTCTGGAGCTGCACGCTTCTTTAGGCATCCAAAAACTAGAATGTGCAAAGGAGCGGCTCGCTGTCCATCGCCCGCCTCCGGCTGTCAAAACTGCAAATCTCCGGGGCCAGCTCCCAGGCGAAACCTGCCAGCCCCAAATGCTAGGTCTTTGCTGAAACCTCTACCATGGCCCCATTCACAGCCCTACTAACCCTGGAGCTGCCGGCTCCTTTAGGCATGCAAAAACTCCGACATGCGTCTTAGCAGCTCTCTAGCCATTTTCGAGATTCAAGCCTCGAAACTGCAACCATCCGGGCCCTGCTCCCAGGCGAAACCTCCCAGCCCCGAATGCTGTGTCTTTCCTGAAACCTCTACCATGGCCCCATTCACAGCCCTACTAACCCTGGAGCTGCAGGCTCCTTCAGGCATCCAAAAATTCCGACATGCGAAGGAGCGGCTCTCTGTCCGTTGCCCGCCTGCCACCATGAAAAATGAAAACGTCTGAGCTCTGCGCCCAGGCGATACCTGCCAGCCCCGAATGCTGTGTCTTTCCTGAAACTTCTACCATGGCCCCATTCACAGCCTGAGTAACCCTGGAGCTGCATGATCCTTTAGGCATCCAAAAACTAACACGTACGATGAAGCGGATCGCTGTCCATAGCCTCACTTCAGCCGTCAAAACTGCAACCGTCCGGGCCCTGCTCCCAGGCGAAACCTGCCTGCCCCGAATGCGGTGTCTTTCCTGAAATCTCTACCATGGCCCCATTCACAGCCCTAAAAATTCTGGAGCGGCAGGCTGCTTTAGGCATCCAAAAAATCTGACATCTGAAGGAGGGGCTCTCTGTCCGTTCCCCACCTCTGGCCGTCAAAAATGAAAACGTCCGAGCTCTGCTCCCAGGCGAAACCTGCCAGAACAGAGAGGTTGTTCTTTTCTGAAACCTTTACCATTGCCCCATTCACAGCCCTAAAAATTCTGGAGCTGCAGGCTCCTTTAGATAGCCAAAAACTCCGGCATGCGTCTTAGCAGCTCTCTAGCCATTTTCGAGATTCAAGCCTCGAAACTGCAACCGTCCGGGCCCTGCGCCCAGGCGAAACCTGCCAGCCCCGAATGCTGTGTCTTTCCTGAAACCTCTACCATGGTCCCATTCACAGCCCTACTAACCCTGGAGCTGCACGCTTCTTTAGGCATCCAAAAACTAGAATGTGCAAAGGAGCGGCTCGCTGTCCATCGCCCGCCTCCGGCTGTCAAAACTGCAAATCTCCGGGGCCTGCTCCCAGGCGAAACCTGCCAGCCCCAAATGCTAGGTCTTTGCTGAAACCTCTACCATTGCCCCATTCACAGCCCTAAAAATTCTGCAGCGCCAGGGTCCTTTAGGCATCCAAAAAACTCCGGCATGCGTCTTAGCAGCTCTCTAGCCATTTTGGAGATTCAAGCCTAAACACTGCAACCGTCCAGGCCCTGCTCCCAGGCGAAACCTCCGAGCCCCGAATGCTGTTGCTTTCCTCAAACCTCTACCATGGCCCCATTCACAGCCCTACTAACCCTGGAGCTGAAGGCTCCTTTAGGCATCCAAAAACTAACACGTGCGATGAAGCGGATCGCTGTCCATAGCCTCACTTCAGCCGTCAAAACTGCTAACGTCCGGGCCCTACTCCTAGGCGAAACCTGCCAGCCCCGAATGCTGTGTCTTTTCTGAAACCTCTACCATGGCCGCATTCACAGCCCTAAAAATTCTGCAGCGGCAGGCTCCTTTAGGCATCCAAAAACTCTGACATCTGAAGGAGGGGCTCTCTGTCCATTCCTCGCCTCTGGCCGTCAAAAATCAAAACGTCCGAGCTCTGCTCCCAGGCGAAACCTGCAAGCCCCGAGTGGTTATTCTTTCCTGACACCTCTACCATGGCCCCATTCACAGCCCTAAAAATTCTGCAGCGGCAGGGACCTTTATGCATCCAAAACCTCTGGCATGCGTCTTAGCAGCTCTCTAGCCATTTTGGAGATTCAAGTCTCGAAACTGCAACCGTCCGGGCCCTGCTCCCAGGCGAAACCTGCCAGCCCCGAATTGGGTGTCTTTCCTGACACTTCTACCGTGGCCCCATTCACAGCCTGAGTAACCCTGGAGCTGCAGGATCCTTTAGGCATCCAAAAACTAACACGTGCGATGAAGTGGATCGCTGTCCATAGCCTCACTTCAGCCGTCAAAACTGCTAACCTCCGGGCCCTGCTCCTAGGCGAAACCTGCCAGCCCCGAATGCTGTGTCTTTCCTGAAACCTCTACCATGGCCCCATTCACAGCCCTAAAAATTCTGGACCTGCAGGCTCCTTTAGACATCCAAAAACTCCGGCATGCGTCTTAGCAGCTCTCTAGCCATTTTGGAGATTCAAGCCTCGAAACTGCAACCGTCCGGGCCCTGCGCCCAGGCGAAACCTGCCAGCCCCGAATGCTGTGTCTTTGCTGAAACCTCTACCATGGCCCCATTCACAGCCCTACTAACCCTGGAGCTGCAGGATCCTTTAGGCATCCAAAAACTAACACGTGCGATGAAGCGGATCGCTGTCCATAGCCTCACTTCAGCCGTCAAAACTGCAACCGTCCGGGCCCTGCTCCCAGGCGAAACCTGCCTGCCCCGAATGCGGTGTCTTTCCTGAAATCTCTACCATGGCCGCATTCACAGCCCTAAAAATTCTGGAGCGGCAGGCTGCTTTAGGCATCCAAAAAATCTGACATCTGAAGGAGGGGCTCTCTGTCCGTTTTCACCTCTGGCCGTCAAAAATGAAAACGTCCGAGCTCTGCTCCCAGGCGAAACCTGCCAGAACAGAGAGGTTGTTCTTTTCTGAAACCTCTACCATTGCCCCATTCACAGCCCTAAAAATTCTGGTGCTGCAGGCTCCTTTAGATAGCCAAAAACTCCGGCATGCGTCTTAGCAGCTCTCTAGCCATTTTGGAGATTCAAGCCTCGAAACTGCAAACGTCCGGGCCCTGCGCCCAGGCGAAACCTGCCAGCCCCGAATGCTGTGTCTTTCCTGAAATCTCTACCATGGCCCCATTCACAGCCCTAAAAATTCTGCAGCGGCAGGCTCCTTTAGGCATCCAAAAACTCTGACATCTGAAGGAGGGGCTCTCTGTCCATTCCCCGCCTCTGGCCGTCAAAAATGAAAACGTCCGAGCTCTGCTCCTAGGCGAAACCTGCAAGCCCCGAGTGGTTATTCTTTCCTGACACCTCTACCATGGCCCCATTCACAGCCCTAAAAATTCTGCAGCGGCAGGGACCTTTATGCATCCAAAACCTCTGGCATGCGTCTTAGCAGCTCTCTAGCCATTTTGGAGATTCAAGCCTCGAAACTGCAACCGTCCGGGCCCTGCGCCCAGGCGAAACCTGCCTACCCCGAATGCTGTGTCTTTCCTGAACCTCTACCATGGCCCCATTCACAGCCCTCCTAACTCTGGAGCTGCACGCTTCTTTAGGCATCCAAAAACTAGAATGTGCAAAGGAGCGGCTCGCTGTCCATCGCCCGCCTCCGGATGTCTAAACTGCAAATCTCCGGGGCCAGCTCCCAGGCGAAACCTGCCAGCCCCAAATGCTAGGTCTTTGCTGAAACCTCTACCATGGCCCCATTCACAGCCCTACTAACCCTGGAGCTGCCGGCTCCTTTAGGCATGCAAAAACTCCGACATGCGTCTTAGCAGCTCTCTAGCCATTTTCGAGATTCAAGCCTCGAAACTGCAACCATCCGGGCCCTGCTCCCAGGCGAAACCTCCCAGCCCCGAATGCTGTGTCTTTCCTGAAACCTCTACCATGGCCCCATTCACAGCCCTACTAACCCTGGAGCTGCAGGCTCCTTCAGGCATCCAAAAATTCCGACATGCGAAGGAGCGGCTCTCTGTCCGTTGCCCGCCTGCCACCATCAAAAATGAAAACGTCTGAGCTCTGCGCCCAGGCGATACCTGCCAGCCCCGAATGCTGTGTCTTTCCTGAAACCTCTACCATGGCCCCATTCACAGCCCTAAAAATTCTGGAGCGGCAGGCTGCTTTAGGCATCCAAAAAATCTGACATGCGAAGGAGGGGCTCTCTGTCCGTTCCCCGCCTCTGGCCGTCAAAAATGAAAACGTCCGAGCTCTGCTCCCAGGCGAAACCTGCCAGAACAGAGAGGTTGTTCTTTTCTGAAACCTTTACCATTGCCCCATTCACAGCCCTAAAAATTCTGGAGCTGCAGGCTCCTTTAGACATCCAAAAACTCCGGCATGCGTCTTAGCAGCTCTCTAGCCATTTTGGAGATTCAAGCCTCGAAACTGCAACCGTCCGGGCCCTGCGCCCAGGCGAAACCTGCCAGCCCCGAATGCTGTGTCTTTGCTGAAACCTCTACCATGGCCCCATTCACAGCCTGAGTAACCCTGGAGCTGCAGGATCCTTTAGGCATCCAAAAACTAACACGTGCGATGAAGCGGATCGCTGTCCATAGCGTCACTTCAGCCGTCAAAACTGCAACCGTCCGGGCCCTGCTCCCAGGCGAAACCTGCCTGCCCCGAATGCGGTGTCTTTCCTGAAATCTCTACCATGGCCCCATTCACAGCCCTAAAAATTCTGGAGCGGCAGGCTCCTTTAGGCATCCAAAAAATCTGACATCTGAAGGAGGGGCTCTCTGTCCGTTCCCCACCTCTGGCCGTCAAAAATGAAAACGTCCGAGCTCTGCTCCCAGGCGAAACCTGCCAGAACAGAGAGGTTGTTCTTTTCTGAAACCTCTACCATTGCCCCATTCACAGCCCTAACAATTCTGGTGCTGCAGGCTCCTTTAGATAGCCAAAAACTCCGGCATGCGTCTTAGCAGCTCTCTAGCCATTTTGGAGATTCAAGCCTCGAAACTGCAAACGTCCCGGCCCTGCGCCCAGGCGAAACCTGCCAGCCCCGAATGCTGTGTCTTTCCTGACACCTCTACCATGGCCGCATTCACAGCCCTAAAAATTCTGCAGCGGCAGGCTCCTTTAGGCATCCAAAAACTCTGACATCTGAAGGAGGGGCTCTCTGTCCATTCCCCGCCTCTGGCCGTCAAAAATGAAAACGTCCGAGCTCTGCTCCCAGGCGAAACCTGCAAGCCCCGAGTGGTTATTCTTTCCTGACACCTCTACCATGGCCCCATTCACAGCCCTAAAAATTCTGCAGCGGCAGGGACCTTTATGCATCCAAAACCTCTGGCATGCGTCTTAGCAGCTCTCTAGCCATTTTGGAGATTCAAGTCTCGAAACTGCAAACGTCCGGGCACTGCTCCCAGGCGAAACCTGCCTACCCCGAATGCTGTGTCTTTCCTGAACCTCTACCATGGCCCCATTCACAGCCCTCCTAACTCTGGAGCTGCACGCTTCTTTAGGCATCCAAAAACTAGAATGTGCAACGGAGCGGCTCGCTGTCCATCGCCCGCCTCCGGCTGTCTAAACTGCAAATCTCCGGGGCCAGCTCCCAGGCGAAACCTGCCAGCCCCAAATGCTAGGTCTTTGCTGAAACCTCTACCATGGCCCCATTCACAGCCCTACTAACCCTGGAGCTGCCGGCTCCTTTAGGCATGCAAAAACTCCGACATGCGTCTTAGCAGCTCTCTAGCCATTTTGGAGATTCAAGCCTCGAAACTGCAAACGTCCGGGCCCTGCTCCCAGGCGAAACCTGCCAGCCCCGAATGCTGTGTCTTTCCTGAAACCTCTACCATGGCCCCATTCACAGCCCTACTAACCCTGGAGCTGCAGGCTCCTTCAGGCATCCAAAAATTCCGACATGCGACCGAGCGGCTCTCTGTCCGTTGCCCGCCTGCCACCATGAAAAATGAAAACGTCTGAGCTCTGCGCCCAGGCGATAACTGCCAGCCCCGAATGCTGTGTCTTTCCTGAAACTTCTACCATGGCCCCATTCACAGCCTGAGTAACCCTGGAGCTGCATGATCCTTTAGGCATCCAAAAACTAACACGTACGATGAAGCGGATCGCTGTCCATAGCCTCACTTCAGCCGTCAAAACTGCAACCGTCCGGGCCCTGCTCCCAGGCGAAACCTGCCTGCCCCGAATGCGGTGTCTTTCCTGAAATCTCTACCATGGCCCCATTCACAGCCCTAAAAATTCTGGAGCGGCAGGCTGCTTTAGGCATCCAAAAAATCTGACATCTGAAGGAGGGGCTCTCTGTCCGTTCCCCACCTCTGGCCGTCAAAAATGAAAACGTCCGAGCTCTGCTCCCAGGCGAAACCTGCCAGAACAGAGAGGTTGTTCTTTTCTGAAACCTTTACCATTGCCCCATTCACAGCCCTAAAAATTCTGGAGCTGCAGGCTCCTTTAGATAGCCAAAAACTCCGGCATGCGTCTTAGCAGCTCTCTAGCCATTTTGGAGATTCAAGCCTCGAAACTGCAACCGTCCGGGCCCTGCGCCCAGGCGAAACCTGCCAGCCCCGAATGCGGTGTCTTTCCTGAAACCTCTACCATGGTCCCATTCACAGCCCTACTAACCCTGGAGCTGCACGCTTCTTTAGGCATCCAAAAACTAGAATGTGCAAAGGAGCGGCTCGCTGTCCATCGCCCGCCTCCGGCTGTCAAAACTGCAAATCTCCGGGGCCTGCTCCCAGGCGAAACCTGCCAGCCCCAAATGCTAGGTCTTTGCTGAAACCTCTACCATTGCCCCATTCACAGCCCTAAAAATTCTGCAGTGGCAGGGTCCTTGAGGCATCCAAAAAACTCCGGCATGCGTCTTAGCAGCTCTCTAGCCATTTTCGAGATTCAAGCCTAAACACTGCAACCGTCCAGGCCCTGCTCCCAGGCGAAACCTCCGAGCCCCGAATGCTGTTGCTTTCCTCAAACCTCTACCATGGCCCCATTCACAGCCCTACTAACCCTGGAGCTGAAGGCTCCTTTAGGCATCCAAAAACTAACACGTGCGATGAAGCGGATCGCTGTCCATAGCCTCACTTCAGCCGTCAAAACTGCTAACGTCCGGGCCCTGCTCCTAGGCGAAACCTGCCAGCCCCGAATGCTGTGTCTTTCCTGAAACCTCTACCATGGCCCCATTCACAGCCGTAAAAATTCTGGAGCGGCAGGCTGCTTTAGGCATCCAAAAAATCTGACATGCGAAGGAGGGGCTCTCTGTCCGTTCCCCGACTCTGGCCGTCAAAAATGAAAACGTCCGAGCTCTGCTCCCAGGCGAAACCTGCCAGAACAGAGAGGTTGTTCTTTTCTGAAACCTTTACCATTGCCCCATTCACAGCCCTAAAAATTCTGCAGCGGCAGGGTCCTTTAGGCATCCAAAAAACTCCGGCATGCGTCTTAGCAGCTCTCTAGCCATTTTCGAGATTCAAGCCTAAACACTGCAACCGTCCGGGCACTGCTCCCAGGCGAAACCTGCCTGCCCCGAATGCTGTGTCTTTCCTGAAACCTCTACCATGGCCCCATTCACAGCCTGAGTAACCCTGGAGCTGCACGCTCCTTTAGGCATCCAAAAACTCTGACATCTGAAGGAGGGGGCTCTCTGTCCATTCCCCGCCTCTGGCCGTCAAAAATGAAAACATCCGAGCTCTGCTCCCAGGCGAAACCTGCCAGCCCCGAGTGGTTGTTCTTTTCTGAAACCTTTACCATTGCCCCATTCACAGCCCTAAAAATTCTGGAGCTGCAGGCTCCTTTAGACATCCAAAAACTCCGGCATGCGTCTTAGCAGCTCTCTAGCCATTTTGGAGATTCAAGCCTCGAAACTGCAACCGTCCGGGCCCTGCGCCCAGGCGAAACCTGCCAGCCCCGAATGCTGTGTCTTTGCTGAAACCTCTACCATGGCCCCATTCACAGCCTGAGTAACCCTGGAGCTGCAGGATCCTTTAGGCATCCAAAAACTAACACGTGCGATGAAGCGGATCGCTGTCCATAGCGTCACTTCAGCCGTCAAAACTGCAACCGTCCGGGCCCTGCTCCCAGGCGAAACCTGCCTGCCCCGAATGCGGTGTCTTTCCTGAAATCTCTACCATGGCCGCATTCACAGCCGTAAAAATTCTGGAGCGGCAGGCTGCTTTAGGCATCCAAAAAATCTGACATCTGAAGGAGGGGCTCTCTGTCCGTTCCCCACCTCTGGCCGTCAAAAATGAAAACGTCCGAGCTCTGCTCCCAGGCGAAACCTGCCAGAACAGAGAGGTTGTTCTTTTCTGAAACCTCTACCATTGCCCCATTCACAGCCCTAAAAATTCTGGTGCTGCAGGCTCCTTTAGATAGCCAAAAACTCCGGCATGCGTCTTAGCAGCTCTCTAGCCATTTTGGAGATTCAAGCCTCGAAACTGCAAACGTCCCGGCCCTGCGCCCAGGCGAAACCTGCCAGCCCCGAATGCTGTGTCTTTCCTGACACCTCTACCATGGCCGCATTCACAGCCCTAAAAATTCTGCAGCGGCAGGCTCCTTTAGGCATCCAAAAACTCTGACATCTGAAGGAGGGGCTCTCTGTCCATTCCCCGCCTCTGGCCGTCAAAAATGAAAACGTCCGAGCTCTGCTCCCAGGCGAAACCTGCAAGCCCCGAGTGGTTATTCTTTCCTGACACCTCTACCATGGCCCCATTCACAGCCCTAAAAATTCTGCAGCGGCAGGGACCTTTATGCATCCAAAACCTCTGGCATGCGTCTTAGCAGCTCTCTAGCCATTTTGGAGATTCAAGTCTCGAAACTGCAAACGTCCGGGCACTGCTCCCAGGCGAAACCTGCCTACCCCGAATGCTGTGTCTTTCCTGAACCTCTACCATGGCCCCATTCACAGCCCTCCTAACTCTGGAGCTGCACGCTTCTTTAGGCATCCAAAAACTAGAATGTGCAAAGGAGCGGCTCGCTGTCCATCGCCCGCCTCCGGCTGTCTAAACTGCAAATCTCCGGGGCCAGCTCCCAGGCGAAACCTGCCAGCCCCAAATGCTAGGTCTTTGCTGAAACCTCTACCATGGCCCCATTCACAGCCCTACTAACCCTGGAGCTGCCGGCTCCTTTAGGCATGCAAAAACTCCGACATGCGTCTTAGCAGCTCTCTAGCCATTTTCGAGATTCAAGCCTCGAAACTGCAACCATCCGGGCCCTGCTCCCAGGCGAAACCTCCCAGCCCCGAATGCTGTGTCTTTCCTGAAACCTCTACCATGGCCCCATTCACAGCCCTACTAACCCTGGAGCTGCAGGCTCCTTCAGGCATCCAAAAATTCCGACATGCGAAGGAGCGGCTCTCTGTCCGTTGCCCGCCTGCCACCATGAAAAATGAAAACGTCTGAGCTCTGCGCCCAGGCGATACCTGCCAGCCCCGAATGCTGTGTCTTTCCTGAAACTTCTACCATGGCCCCATTCACAGCCTGAGTAACCCTGGAGCTGCATGATCCTTTAGGCATCCAAAAACTAACACGTACGATGAAGCGGATCGCTGTCCATAGCCTCACTTCAGCCGTCAAAACTGCAACCGTCCGGGCCCTGCTCCTAGGCGAAACCTGCCAGCCCCGAATGCTGTGTCTTTCCTGAAACCTCTACCATGGCCCCATTCACAGCCCTAAAAATTCTGGAGCGGCAGGCTGCTTTAGGCATCCAAAAAATCTGACATGCGAAGGAGGGGCTCTCTGTCCGTTCCCCGCCTCTGGCCGTCAAAAATGAAAACGTCCGAGCTCTGCTCCCAGGCGAAACCTGCCAGAACAGAGAGGTTGTTCTTTTCTGAAACCTTTACCATTGCCCCATTCACAGCCCTAAAAATTCTGCAGCGGCAGGGTCCTTTAGGCATCCAAAAAACTCCGGCATGCGTCTTAGCAGCTCTCTAGCCATTTTCGAGATTCAAGCCTAAACACTGCAACCGTCCGGGCACTGCTCCCAGGCGAAACCTGCCTGCCCCGAATGCTGTGTCTTTGCTGAAACCTCTACCATGGCCCCATTCACAGCCTGAGTAACCCTGGAGCTGCACGCTCCTTTAGGCATCCAAAAACTCTGACATCTGAAGGAGGGGGCTCTCTGTCCATTCCCCGCCTCTGGCCGTCAAAACTGAAAACGTCCGAGCTCTGCTCCCAAGCAAAACCTGCCAGCCCCGAGTGGTTATTCTTTCCTGACACCTCTACCATGGCCGCATTCACAGCCGTAAAAATTCTGGAGCGGCAGGCTGCTTTAGGCATCCAAAAAATCTGACATGCGAAGGAGGGGCTCTCTGTCCGTTCCCCGCCTCTGGCCGTCAAAAATGAAAACATCCGAGCTCTGCTCCCAGGCGAAACCTGCCAGCCCCGAGTGGTTGTTCTTTTCTGAAACCTTTACCATTGCCCCATTCACAGCCCTAAAAATTCTGGAGCTGCAGGCTCCTTTAGACATCCAAAAACTCCGGTATGCGTCTTAGCAGCTCTCTAGCCATTTTGGAGATTCAAGCCTCGAAACTGCAACCGTCCGGGCCCTGCGCCCAGGCGAAACCTGCCAGCCCCGAATGCTGTGTCTTTGCTGAAACCTCTACCATGGCCCCATTCACAGCCTGAGTAACCCTGGAGCTGCAGGATCCTTTAGGCATCCAAAAACTAACACGTGCGATGAAGCGGATCGCTGTCCATAGCCTCACTTCAGCCGTCAAAACTGCAACCGTCCGGGCCCTGCTCCCAGGCGAAACCTGCCTGCCCCGAATGCGGTGTCTTTCCTGAAATCTCTACCATGGCCGCATTCACAGCCGTAAAAATTCTGGAGCGGCAGGCTGCTTTAGGCATCCAAAAAATCTGACATCTGAAGGAGGGGCTCTCTGTCCGTTCCCCACCTCTGGCCGTCAAAAATGAAAACGTCCGAGCTCTGCTCCCAGGCGAAACCTGCCAGAACAGAGAGGTTGTTCTTTTCTGAAACCTCTACCATTGCCCCATTCACAGCCCTAAAAATTCTGGTGCTGCAGGCTCCTTTAGATAGCCAAAAACTCCGGCATGCGTCTTAGCAGCTCTCTAGCCATTTTGGAGATTCAAGCCTCGAAACTGCAAACGTCCCGGCCCTGCTCCCAGGCGAAACCTGCCAGCCCCGAATGCTGTGTCTTTCCTGACACCTCTACCATGGCCGCATTCACAGCCCTAAAAATTCTGCAGCGGCAGGCTCCTTTAGGCATCCAAAAACTCTGACATCTGAAGGAGGGGCTCTCTGTCCATTCCCCGCCTCTGGCCGTCAAAAATGAAAACGTCCGAGCTCTGCTCCCAGGCGAAACCTGCAAGCCCCGAGTGGTTATTCTTTCCTGACACCTCTACCATGGCCCCATTCACAGCCCTAAAAATTCTGCAGCGGCAGGGACCTTTATGCATCCAAAACCTCTGGCATGCGTCTTAGCAGCTCTCTAGCCATTTTGGAGATTCAAGTCTCGAAACTGCAAACGTCCGGGCACTGCTCCCAGGCGAAACCTGCCTACCCCGAATGCTGTGTCTTTCCTGAACCTCTACCATGGCCCCATTCACAGCCCTCCTAACTCTGGAGCTGCACGCTTCTTTAGGCATCCAAAAACTAGAATGTGCAAAGGAGCGGCTCGCTGTCCATCGCCCGCCTCCGGCTGTCTAAACTGCAAATCTCCGGGGCCAGCTCCCAGGCGAAACCTGCCAGCCCCAAATGCTAGGTCTTTGCTGAAACCTCTACCATGGCCCCATTCACAGCCCTACTAACCCTGGAGCTGCCAGCTCCTTTAGGCATGCAAAAACTCCGACATGCGTCTTAGCAGCTCTCTAGCCATTTTCGAGATTCAAGCCTCGAAACTGCAACCATCCGGGCCCTGCTCCCAGGCGAAACCTCCCAGCCCCGAATGCTGTGTCTTTCCTGAAACCTCTACCATGGCCCCATTCACAGCCCTACTAACCCTGGAGCTGCAGGCTCCTTCAGGCATCCAAAAATTCCGACATGCGAAGGAGCGGCTCTCTGTCCGTTGCCCGCCTGCCACCATGAAAAATGAAAACGTCTGAGCTCTGCGCCCAGGCGATACCTGCCAGCCCCGAATGCTGTGTCTTTCCTGAAACTTCTACCATGGCCCCATTCACAGCCTGAGTAACCCTGGAGCTGCATGATCCTTTAGGCATCCAAAAACTAACACGTACGATGAAGCGGATCGCTGTCCATAGCCTCACTTCAGCCGTCAAAACTGCAACCGTCCGGGCCCTGCTCCTAGGCGAAACCTCCCAGCCCCGAATGCTGTGTCTTTCCTGAAACCTCTACCATGGCCCCATTCACAGCCCTAAAAATTCTGGAGCGGCAGGCTGCTTTAGGCATCCAAAAAATCTGACATGCGAAGGAGGGGCTCTCTGTCCGTTCCCCGCCTCTGGCCGTCAAAAATGAAAACGTCCGAGCTCTGCTCCCAGGCGAAACCTGCCAGAACAGAGAGGTTGTTCTTTTCTGAAACCTTTACCATTGCCCCATTCACAGCCCTAAAAATTCTGCAGCGGCAGGGTCCTTTAGGCATCCAAAAAACTCCGGCATGCGTCTTAGCAGCTCTCTAGCCATTTTCGAGATTCAAGCCTAAACACTGCAACCGTCCGGGCACTGCTCCCAGGCGAAACCTGCCTGCCCCGAATGCTGTGTCTTTCCTGAAACCTCTACCATGGCCCCATTCACAGCCTGAGTAACCCTGGAGCTGCACGCTCCTTTAGGCATCCAAAAACTCTGACATCTGAAGGAGGGGGCTCTCTGTCCATTCCCCGCCTCTGGCCGTCAAAACTGAAAACGTCCGAGCTCTGCTCCCAAGCGAAACCTGCCAGCCCCGAGTGGTTATTCTTTCCTGACACCTCTACCATGGCCGCATTCACAGCCGTAAAAATTCTGGAGCGGCAGGCTGCTTTAGGCATCCAAAAAATCTGACATGCGAAGGAGGGGCTCTCTGTCCGTTCCCCGCCTCTGGCCGTCAAAAATGAAAACATCCGAGCTCTGCTCCCAGGCGAAACCTGCCAGCCCCGAGTGGTTGTTCTTTTCTGAAACCTTTACCATTGCCCCATTCACAGCCCTAAAAATTCTGGAGCTGCAGGCTCCTTTAGACATCCAAAAACTCCGGTATGCGTCTTAGCAGCTCTCTAGCCATTTTGGAGATTCAAGCCTCGAAACTGCAACCGTCCGGGCCCTGCGCCCAGGCGAAACCTGCCAGCCCCGAATGCTGTGTCTTTGCTGAAACCTCTACCATGGCCCCATTCACAGCCTGAGTAACCCTGGAGCTGCAGGATCCTTTAGGCATCCAAAAACTAACACGTGCGATGAAGCGGATCGCTGTCCATAGCCTCACTTCAGCCGTCAAAACTGCAACCGTCCGGGCCCTGCTCCCAGGCGAAACCTGCCTGCCCCGAATGCGGTGTCTTTCCTGAAATCTCTACCATGGCCGCATTCACAGCCGTAAAAATTCTGGAGCGGCAGGCTGCTTTAGGCATCCAAAAAATCTGACATCTGAAGGAGGGGCTCTCTGTCCGTTCCCCACCTCTGGCCGTCAAAAATGAAAACGTCCGAGCTCTGCTCCCAGGCGAAACCTGCCAGAACAGAGAGGTTGTTCTTTTCTGAAACCTCTACCATTGCCCCATTCACAGCCCTAAAAATTCTGGTGCTGCAGGCTCCTTTAGATAGCCAAAAACTCCGGCATGCGTCTTAGCAGCTCTCTAGCCATTTTCGAGATTCAAGCCTCGAAACTGCAAACGTCCCGGCCCTGCGCCCAGGCGAAACCTGCCAGCCCCGAATGCTGTGTCTTTCCTGACACCTCTACCATGGCCGCATTCACAGCCCTAAAAATTCTGCAGCGGCAGGCTCCTTTAGGCATCCAAAAACTCTGACATCTGAAGGAGGGGCTCTCTGTCCATTCCCCGCCTCTGGCCGTCAAAAATGAAAACGTCCGAGCTCTGCTCCCAGGCGAAACCTGCAAGCCCCGAGTGGTTATTCTTTCCTGACACCTCTACCATGGCCCCATTCACAGCCCTAAAAATTCTGCAGCGGCAGGGACCTTTATGCATCCAAAACCTCTGGCATGCGTCTTAGCAGCTCTCTAGCCATTTTGGAGATTCAAGTCTCGAAACTGCAACCGTCCGGGCACTGCTCCCAGGCGAAACCTGCCTACCCCGAATGCTGTGTCTTTCCTGAACCTCTACCATGGCCCCATTCACAGCCCTCCTAACTCTGGAGCTGCACGCTTCTTTAGGCATCCAAAAACTAGAATGTGCAAAGGAGCGGCTCGCTGTCCATCGCCCGCCTCCGGCTGTCTAAACTGCAAATCTCCGGGGCCAGCTCCCAGGCGAAACCTGCCAGCCCCAAATGCTAGGTCTTTGCTGAAACCTCTACCATGGCCCCATTCACAGCCCTACTAACCCTGGAGCTGCCGGCTCCTTTAGGCATGCAAAAACTCCGACATGTGTCTTAGCAGCTCTCTAGCCATTTTCGAGATTCAAGCCTCGAAACTGCAACCATCCGGGCCCTGCTCCCAGGCGAAACCTCCCAGCCCCGAATGCTGTGTCTTTCCTGAAACCTCTACCATGGCCCCATTCACAGCCCTACTAACCCTGGAGCTGCAGGCTCCTTCAGGCATCCAAAAATTCCGACATGCGAAGGAGCGGCTCTCTGTCCGTTGCCCGCCTGCCACCATGAAAAATGAAAACGTCTGAGCTCTGCGCCCAGGCGATAACTGCCAGCCCCGAATGCTGTGTCTTTCCTGAAACTTCTACCATGGCCCCATTCACAGCCTGAGTAACCCTGGAGCTGCATGATCCTTTAGGCATCCAAAAACTAACACGTACGATGAAGCGGATCGCTGTCCATAGCCTCACTTCAGCCGTCAAAACTGCAACCGTCCGGGCCCTGCTCCCAGGCGAAACCTGCCTGCCCCGAATGCGGTGTCTTTCCTGAAATCTCTACCATGGCCCCATTCACAGCCCTAAAAATTCTGGAGCGGCAGGCTGCTTTAGGCATCCAAAAAATCTGACATCTGAAGGAGGGGCTCTCTGTCCGTTCCCCACCTCTGGCCGTCAAAAATGAAAACGTCCGAGCTCTGCTCCCAGGCGAAACCTGCCAGAACAGAGAGGTTGTTCTTTTCTGAAACCTTTACCATTGCCCCATTCACAGCCCTAAAAATTCTGGAGCTGCAGGCTCCTTTAGATAGCCAAAAACTCCGGCATGCGTCTTAGCAGCTCTCTAGCCATTTTGGAGATTCAAGCCTCGAAACTGCAACCGTCCGGGCCCTGCGCCCAGGCGAAACCTGCCAGCCCCGAATGCTGTGTCTTTCCTGAAACCATGGCCCCATTCACAGCCCTACTAACCCTGGAGCTGCACGCTTCTTTAGGCATCCAAAAACTAGAATGTGCAAAGGAGCGGCTCGCTGTCCATCGCCCGCCTCCGGCTGTCAAAACTGCAAATCTCCGGGGCCTGCTCCCAGGCGAAACCTGCCAGCCCCAAATGCTAGGTCTTTGCTGAAACCTCTACCATTGCCCCATTCACAGCCCTAAAAATTCTGCAGTGGCAGGGTCCTTGAGGCATCCAAAAAACTCCGGCATGCGTCTTAGCAGCTCTCTAGCCATTTTCGAGATTCAAGCCTAAACACTGCAACCGTCCAGGCCCTGCTCCCAGGCGAAACCTCCGAGCCCCGAATGCTGTTGCTTTCCTCAAACCTCTACCATGGCCCCATTCACAGCCCTACTAACCCTGGAGCTGAAGGCTCCTTTAGGCATCCAAAAAGTAACACGTGCGATGAAGCGGATCGCTGTCCATAGCCTCACTTCAGCCGTCAAAACTGCTAACGTCCGGGCCCTACTCCTAGGCGAAACCTGCCAGCCCCGAATGCTGTGTCTTTTGTGAAACCTCTACCATGGCCGCATTCACAGCCCTAAAAATTCTGGAGCGGCAGGCTCCTTTAGGCATCCAAAAACTCTGACATCTGAAGGAGGGGCTCTCTGTCCATTCCTCGCCTCTGGCCGTCAAAAATCAAAACGTCCGAGCTCTGCTCCCAGGCGAAACCTGCAAGCCCCGAGTGGTTATTCTTTCCTGACACCTCTACCATGGCCCCATTCACAGCCCTAAAAATTCTGCAGTGGCAGGGTCCTTGAGGCATCCAAAACCTCTGGCATGCGTCTTAGCAGCTCTCTAGCCATTTTGGAGATTCAAGTCTCGAAACTGCAACCGTCCGGGCCCTGCTCCCAGGCGAAACCTGCCAGCCCCGAATTGGGTGTCTTTCCTGACACTTCTACCGTGGCCCCATTCACAGCCTGAGTAACCCTGGAGCTGCAGGATCCTTTAGGCATCCAAAAACTAACACGTGCGATGAAGTGGATCGCTGTCCATAGCCTCACTTCAGCCGTCAAAACTGCTAACGTCCGGGCCCTGCTCCTAGGCGAAACCTGCCAGCCCCGAATGCTGTGTCTTTCCTGAAACCTCTACCATGGCCCCATTCACAGCCGTAAAAATTCTGGAGCGGCAGGCTGCTTTAGGCATCCAAAAAATCTGACATGCGAAGGAGGGGCTCTCTGTCCGTTCCCCGCCTCTGGCCGTCAAAAATGAAAACGTCCGAGCTCTGCTCCCAGGCGAAACCTGCCAGAACAGAGAGGTTGTTCTTTTCTGAAAACTTTACCATTGCCCCATTCACAGCCCTAAAAATTCTGCAGCGGCAGGGTCCTTTAGGCATCCAAAAAACTCCGGCATGCGTCTTAGCAGCTCTCTAGCCATTTTGGAGATTCAAGCCTCGAAACTGCAACCGTCCGGGCCCTGCGCCCAGGCGAAACCTGCCAGCCCCGAATGCGGTGTCTTTGCTGAAACCTCTACCATGGCCCCATTCACAGCCTGAGTAACCCTGGAGCTGCACGCTCCTTTAGGCATCCAAAAACTCTGACATCTGAAGGAGGGGGCTCTCTGTCCATTCCCCGCCTCTGGCCGTCAAAACTGAAAACGTCCGAGCTCTGCTCCCAAGCGAAACCTGCCAGCCCCGAGTGGTTATTCTTTCCTGACACCTCTACCATGGCCGCATTCACAGCCGTAAAAATTCTGGAGCGGCAGGCTGCTTTAGGCATCCAAAAAATCTGACATGCGAAGGAGGGGCTCTCTGTCCGTTCCCCGCCTCTGGCCGTCAAAAATGAAAACATCCGAGCTCTGCTCCCAGGCGAAACCTGCCAGCCCCGAGTGGTTGTTCTTTTCTGAAACCTTTACCATTGCCCCATTCACAGCCCTAAAAATTCTGGACCTGCAGGCTCCTTTAGACATCCAAAAACTCCGGTATGCGTCTTAGCAGCTCTCTAGCCATTTTGGAGATTCAAGCCTCGAAACTGCAACCGTCCGGGCCCTGCGCCCAGGCGAAACCTGCCAGCCCCGAATGCTGTGTCTTTGCTGAAACCTCTACCATGGCCCCATTCACAGCCTGAGTAACCCTGGAGCTGCAGGATCCTTTAGGCATCCAAAAACTAACACGTGCGATGAAGCGGATCGCTGTCCATAGCCTCACTTCAGCCGTCAAAACTGCAACCGTCCGGGCCCTGCGCCCAGGCGAAACCTGCCTGCCCCGAATGCGGTGTCTTTCCTGAAATCTCTACCATGGCCGCATTCACAGCCCTAAAAATTCTGGAGCGGCAGGCTGCTTTAGGCATCCAAAAAATCTGACATCTGAAGGAGGGGCTCTCTGTCCGTTTTCACCTCTGGCCGTCAAAAATGAAAACGTCCGAGCTCTGCTCCCAGGCGAAACCTGCCAGAACAGAGAGGTTGTTCTTTTCTGAAACCTCTACCATTGCCCCATTCACAGCCCTAAAAATTCTGGTGCTGCAGGCTCCTTTAGATAGCCAAAAACTCCGGCATGCGTCTTAGCAGCTCTCTAGCCATTTTGGAGATTCAAGCCTCGAAACTGCAAACGTCCCGGCCCTGCGCCCAGGCGAAACCTGCCAGCCCCGAATGCTGTGTCTTTCCTGACACCTCTACCATGGCCCCATTCACAGCCCTAAAAATTCTGCAGCGGCAGGCTCCTTTAGGCATCCAAAAACTCTGACATCTGAAGGAGGGGCTCTCTGTCCATTCCCCGCCTCTGGCCGTCAAAAATGAAAACGTCCGAGCTCTGCTCCTAGGCGAAACCTGCAAGCCCCGAGTGGTTATTCTTTCCTGACACCTCTACCATGGCCCCATTCACAGCCCTAAAAATTCTGCAGCGGCAGGGACCTTTATGCATCCAAAACCTCTGGCATGCGTCTTAGCAGCTCTCTAGCCATTTTGGAGATTCAAGTCTCGAAACTGCAACCGTCCGGGCACTGCTCCCAGGCGAAACCTGCCTACCCCGAATGCTGTGTCTTTCCTGAACCTCTACCATGGCCCCATTCACAGCCCTCCTAACTCTGGAGCTGCACGCTTCTTTAGGCATCCAAAAACTAGAATGTGCAAAGGAGCGGCTCGCTGTCCATCGCCCGCCTCCGGCTGTCTAAACTGCAAATCTCCGGGGCCAGCTCCCAGGCGAAACCTGCCAGCCCCAAATGCTAGGTCTTTGCTGAAACCTCTACCATGGCCCCATTCACAGCCCTACTAACCCTGGAGCTGCCGGCTCCTTTAGGCATGCAAAAACTCCGACATGCGTCTTAGCAGCTCTCTAGCCATTTTCGAGATTCAAGCCTCGAAACTGCAACCATCCGGGCCCTGCTCCCAGGCGAAACCTCCCAGCCCCGAATGCTGTGTCTTTCCTGAAACCTCTACCATGGCCCCATTCACAGCCCTACTAACCCTGGAGCTGCAGGCTCCTTCAGGCATCCAAAAATTCCGACATGCGAAGGAGCGGCTCTCTGTCCGTTGCCCGCCTGCCACCATGAAAAATGAAAACGTCTGAGCTCTGCGCCCAGGCGATACCTGCCAGCCCCGAATGCTGTGTCTTTCCTGAAACTTCTACCATGGCCCCATTCACAGCCTGAGTAACCCTGGAGCTGCATGATCCTTTAGGCATCCAAAAACTAACACGTACGATGAAGCGGATCGCTGTCCATAGACTCACTTCAGCCGTCAAAACTGCAACCGTCCGGGCCCTGCTCCTAGGCGAAACCTCCCAGCCCCGAATGCTGTGTCTTTCCTGAAACCTCTACCATGGCCCCATTCACAGCCCTAAAAATTCTGGAGCGGCAGGCTGCTTTAGGCATCCAAAAAATCTGACATGCGAAGGAGGGGCTCTCTGTCCGTTCCCCGCCTCTGGCCGTCAAAAATGAAAACGTCCGAGCTCTGCTCCCAGGCGAAACCTGCCAGAACAGAGAGGTTGTTCTTTTCTGAAACCTTTACCATTGCCCCATTCACAGCCCTAAAAATTCTGCAGCGGCAGGGTCCTTTAGGCATCCAAAAAACTCCGGCATGCGTCTTAGCAGCTCTCTAGCCATTTTCGAGATTCAAGCCTAAACACTGCAACCGTCCGGGCACTGCTCCCAGGCGAAACCTGCCTGCCCCGAATGCTGTGTCTTTCCTGAAACCTCTACCATGGCCCCATTCACAGCCTGAGTAACCCTGGAGCTGCACGCTCCTTTAGGCATCCAAAAACTCTGACATCTGAAGGAGGGGGCTCTCTGTCCATTCCCCGCCTCTGGCCGTCAAAAATGAAAACGTCCGAGCTCTGCTCCCAAGCAAAACCTGCCAGCCCCGAGTGGTTATTCTTTCCTGACACCTCTACCATGGCCGCATTCACAGCCGTAAAAATTCTGGAGCGGCAGGCTGCTTTAGGCATCCAAAAAATCTGACATGCGAAGGAGGGGCTCTCTGTCCGTTCCCCGCCTCTGGCCGTCAAAAATGAAAACATCCGAGCTCTGCTCCCAGGCGAAACCTGCCAGCCCCGAGTGGTTGTTCTTTTCTGAAACCTTTACCATTGCCCCATTCACAGCCCTAAAAATTCTGGAGCTGCAGGCTCCTTTAGACATCCAAAAACTCCGGTATGCGTCTTAGCAGCTCTCTAGCCATTTTGGAGATTCAAGCCTCGAAACTGCAACCGTCCGGGCCCTGCGCCCAGGCGAAACCTGCCAGCCCCGAATGCTGTGTCTTTGCTGAAACCTCTACCATGGCCCCATTCACAGCCTGAGTAACCCTGGAGCTGCAGGATCCTTTAGGCATCCAAAAACTAACACGTGCGATGAAGCGGATCGCTGTCCATAGCCTCACTTCAGCCGTCAAAACTGCAACCGTCCGGGCCCTGCTCCCAGGCGAAACCTGCCTGCCCCGAATGCGGTGTCTTTCCTGAAATCTCTACCATGGCCGCATTCACAGCCGTAAAAATTCTGGAGCGGCAGGCTGCTTTAGGCATCCAAAAAATCTGACATCTGAAGGAGGGGCTCTCTGTCCGTTCCCCACCTCTGGCCGTCAAAAATGAAAACGTCCGAGCTCTGCTCCCAGGCGAAACCTGCCAGAACAGAGAGGTTGTTCTTTTCTGAAACCTCTACCATTGCCCCATTCACAGCCCTAAAAATTCTGGTGCTGCAGGCTCCTTTAGATAGCCAAAAACTCCGGCATGCGTCTTAGCAGCTCTCTAGCCATTTTGGAGATTCAAGCCTCGAAACTGCAAACGTCCCGGCCCTGCGCCCAGGCGAAACCTGCCAGCCCCGAATGCTGTGTCTTTCCTGACACCTCTACCATGGCCGCATTCACAGCCCTAAAAATTCTGCAGCGGCAGGCTCCTTTAGGCATCCAAAAACTCTGACATCTGAAGGAGGGGCTCTCTGTCCATTCCCCGCCTCTGGCCGTCAAAAATGAAAACGTCCGAGCTCTGCTCCCAGGCGAAACCTGCAAGCCCCGAGTGGTTATTCTTTCCTGACACCTCTACCATGGCCCCATTCACAGCCCTAAAAATTCTGCAGCGGCAGGGACCTTTATGCATCCAAAACCTCTGGCATGCGTCTTAGCAGCTCTCTAGCCATTTTGGAGATTCAAGTCTCGAAACTGCAACCGTCCGGGCACTGCTCCCAGGCGAAACCTGCCTACCCCGAATGCTGTGTCTTTCCTGAACCTCTACCATGGCCCCATTCACAGCCCTCCTAACTCTGGAGCTGCACGCTTCTTTAGGCATCCAAAAACTAGAATGTGCAAAGGAGCGGCTCGCTGTCCATCGCCCGCCTCCGGCTGTCTAAACTGCAAATCTCCGGGGCCAGCTCCCAGGCGAAACCTGCCAGCCCCAAATGCTAGGTCTTTGCTGAAACCTCTACCATGGCCCCATTCACAGCCCTACTAACCCTGGAGCTGCCGGCTCCTTTAGGCATGCAAAAACTCCGACATGCGTCTTAGCAGCTCTCTAGCCATTTTCGAGATTCAAGCCTCGAAACTGCAACCATCCGGGCCCTGCTCCCAGGCGAAACCTCCCAGCCCCGAATGCTGTGTCTTTCCTGAAACCTCTACCATGGCCCCATTCACAGCCCTACTAACCCTGGAGCTGCAGGCTCCTTCAGGCATCCAAAAATTCCGACATGCGAAGGAGCGGCTCTCTGTCCGTTGCCCGCCTGCCACCATGAAAAATGAAAACGTCTGAGCTCTGCGCCCAGGCGATAACTGCCAGCCCCGAATGCTGTGTCTTTCCTGAAACTTCTACCATGGCCCCATTCACAGCCTGAGTAACCCTGGAGCTGCATGATCCTTTAGGCATCCAAAAACTAACACGTACGATGAAGCGGATCGCTGTCCATAGCCTCACTTCAGCCGTCAAAACTGCAACCGTCCGGGCCCTGCTCCCAGGCGAAACCTGCCTGCCCCGAATGCGGTGTCTTTCCTGAAATCTCTACCATGGCCCCATTCACAGCCGTAAAAATTCTGCAGCGGCAGGCTGCTTTAGGCATCCAAAAAATCTGACATCTGAAGGAGGGGCTCTCTGTCCGTTCCCCACCTCTGGCCGTCAAAAATGAAAACGTCCGAGCTCTGCTCCCAGGCGAAACCTGCCAGAACAGAGAGGTTGTTCTTTTCTGAAACCTTTACCATTGCCCCATTCACAGCCCTAAAAATTCTGGAGCTGCAGGCTCCTTTAGATAGCCAAAAACTCCGGCATGCGTCTTAGCAGCTCTCTAGCCATTTTGGAGATTCAAGCCTCGAAACTGCAACCGTCCGGGCCCTGCTCCCAGGCGAAACCTGCCAGCCCCGAATGCTGTGTCTTTCCTGAAACCTCTACCATGGTCCCATTCACAGCCCTACTAACCCTGGAGCTGCACGCTTCTTTAGGCATCCAAAAACTAGAATGTGCAAAGGAGCGGCTCGCTGTCCATCGCCCGCCTCCGGCTGTCAAAACTGCAAATCTCCGGGGCCTGCTCCCAGGCGAAACCTGCCAGCCCCAAATGCTAGGTCTTTGCTGAAACCTCTACCATGGCCCCATTCACAGCCCTAAAAATTCTGCA
>NW_026561979.1:0-10264 GCF_028858705.1 Grus americana
CCCCCTGTACTTGCACCGCCTCACAATGGAGGCCCGGGATGCCGTGCTGCGGCCACACCCCCTGTACTTGCACCGCCTCACAATGGAGGCAAGGCCGTGGCGTTGCGCCGCACCCCTTGGAACTTGTGACGCATCACAATGGAGGCAAGGCCTGCGGCGCTACACTGCGTCCCGCTGCACTTGCACCGCCTTCCATTGGAGGTCAGGGCTGCCACCTTCTGCCCTTCCCAGACCTATTTCCACAGCATTACAATGCAGGCTGGGGCTGCAGCGCTGCGCTGCTCACCACTCTACTTACACCGCCGCAGAATGGAGGCCTGGCCTACCGCTCCGCGCTGCGCCCCGCTGCACTTGCACGGCCTCACAATGGTGGCCGGAGCTGCTGCGCTGCGCCCCGCTGCACTTGCACCGCCTCCAAATGTAGGACGTGGCCTGCCGCACTGCGCCGCACCGCTCTGGACTTGCAGCGCCTCACAGTGCGGGTAGGGCCGCTGTGCTGCGCTGTGCCCCTTGTACTTGCAGCGCCTCACAGTGGAGGCCCGGATGCCGTGCTGCGGCACACCCCCCTGTACTTGCACCGCCTCACAATGGAGGCCCGGGATGCCGTGCTGCGGCGCACCCCCCTGTACTTGCACCGCCTCACAATGGAGGCAAGGGCCGTGGCGTTGCGCCGCACCCCTTGGAACTTGTGACGCATCACAATGGAGGCAAGGCCTGCGGCGCTACACTGCGTCCCGCTGCACTTGCACCGCCTTCCATTGGAGGTCAGGGCTGCCACCTTCTGCCCTTCCCAGACCTATTTCCACAGCATTACAATGCAGGCTGGGGCTGCAGCGCTGCGCTGCTCACCACTCTACTTACACCGCCGCAGAATGGAGGCCTGGCCTACCGCTCCGCGCTGCGCCCCGCTGCACTTGCACGGCCTCACAATGGTGGCCGGAGCTGCTGCGCTGCGCCCCGCTGCACTTGCACCGCCTCCAAATGTAGGACGTGGCCTGCCGCACTGCGCCGCACCTCTCTGGACTTGCAGCGCCTCGCAGTGGAGGGGAGGGCCGCTGTGCTGCGCTGTGCCCTTGTACTTGCAGCGCCTCACAGTGGAGGCCCGGGATGCCGTGCTGCGGCACACCCCCCTGTACTTGCACCGCCTCACAATGGAGGCCCGGGATGCCGTGCTGCGGTGCACCCCCCTGTACTTGCACCGCCTCACAATGGAGGCAAGGGCCGTGGCGTTGCGCCGCACCCCTTGGAACTTGTGACGCATCACAATGGAGGCAAGGCCTGCGGCGCTACACTGCGTCCCGCTGCACTTGCACCGCCTTCCATTGGAGGTCAGGGCTGCCAGTTTCTGCCCTTCCCAGACCTATTTCCACAGCATTACAATGCAGGCTGGGGCTGCAGCGCTGCGCTGCTCACCACTCTACTTACACCGCCGCAGAATGGAGGCCTGGCCTACCGCTCCGCGCTGCGCCCCGCTGCACTTGCACGGCCTCACAATGGTGGCCGGAGCTGCTGCGCTGCGCCCCGCTGCACTTGCACCGCCTCAAATGTAGGACGTGGCCTGCCGCACTGCGCCGCGCCTCTCTGGACTTGCAGCGCCTCGCAGTGGAGGCCGGGATGCCGTGCTGCGCTGTGCCCCGTTGTACTTGCAGCGCCTCACAGTGGAGGCCCGGGATGCCGTGCTGCGGCACACCCCCCTGTACTTGCAGCGCCTCACAATGGAGGCAAGGGCCGTGGCGTTGCGCCGCACCCCTTGGAACTTGTGACGCATCACAATGGAGGCAAGGCCTGCGGCGCTACACTGCGTCCCGCTGCACTTGCACCGCCTTCCATTGGAGGTCAGGGCTGCCACCTTCTGCCCTTCCCAGACCTATTTCCACAGCATTACAATGCAGGCTGGGGCTGCAGCGCTGCGCTGCTCACCACTCTACTTACACCGCCGCAGAATGGAGGCCTGGCCTACCGCTCCGCGCTGCGCCCCGCTGCACTTGCACGGCCTCACAATAGTGGCCGGAGCTGCTGCGCTGCGCCCCGCTGCACTTGCACCGCCTCAAAATGTAGGACGTGGCCTGCCGCACTGCGCCGCACCTCTCTGGACTTGCAGCGCCTCGCAGTGGAGGTAGGGCCGCTGTGCTGCGCTGTGCCCCGTTGTACTTGCAGCGCCTCACAGTGGAGGCCCGGGATGCCGTGCTGCGGCACACCCCCCTGTACTTGCACCGCCTCACAATGGAGGCCCGGGATGCCGTGCTGCGGCGCACCCCCCTGTACTTGCACCGCCTCACAATGGAGGCAAGGGCCGTGGCGTTGCGCCGCACCCCTTGGAACTTGTGACGCATCACAATGGAGGCAAGGCCTGCGGCGCTACACTGCGTCCCGCTGCACTTGCACCGCCTTCCATTGGAGGTCAGGGCTGCCACCTTCTGCCCTTCCCAGACCTATTTCCACAGCATTACAATGCAGGCTGGGGCTGCAGCGCTGCGCTGCTCACCACTCTACTTACACCGCCGCAGAATGGAGGCCTGGCCTACCGCTCCGCGCTGCGCCCCGCTGCACTTGCACGGCCTCACAATGGTGGCCAGAGCTGCTGCGCTGCGCCCCGCTGCACTTGCACCGCCTCCAAATGTAGGACGTGGCCTGCCGCACTGCGCCGCACCTCTCTGGACTTGCAGCGCCTCGCAGTGGAGGGTAGGGCCGCCTGCTGCGCTGTGCCCCGTTGTACTTGCAGCGCCTCACAGTGGAGGCCCGGGATGCCGTGCTGCGGCACACCCCCCTGTACTTGCAGCGCCTCACAATGGAGGCAAGGGCCGTGGCGTTGCGCCGCACCCCTTGGAACTTGTGACGCATCACAATGGAGGCAAGGCCTGCGGCGCTACACTGCGTCCCGCTGCACTTGCACCGCCTTCCAGTGGAGGTCAGGGCTGCCACCTTCTGCCCTTCCCAGACCTATTTCCACAGCATTACAATGCAGGCTGGGGCTGCAGCGCTGCGCTGCTCACCACTCTACTTACACCGCCGCAGAATGGAGGCCTGGCCTACCGCTCCGCGCTGCGCCCCGCTGCACTTGCACGGCCTCACAATGGTGGCCGGAGCTGCTGCGCTGCGCCCCGCTGCACTTGCACCGCCTCCAAATGTAGGACGTGGCCTGCCGCACTGCGCCGCACCTCTCTGGACTTGCAGCGCCTCACAGTGGAAGCCCGGGATGCCGTGCTGCGCTGTGCCCTGTTGTACTTGCAGCGCCTCACAGTGGAGGCCCGGGATGCCGTGCTGCGGCACACCCCCCCTGTACTTGCACCGCCTCACAATGGAGGCCCGGGATGCCGTGCTGCGGCGCACCCCCCTGTACTTGCACCGCCTCACAATGGAGGCAAGGGCCGTGGCGTTGCGCCGCACCCCTTGGAACTTGTGACGCATCACAATGGAGGCAAGGCCTGCGGCGCTACACTGCGTCCCGCTGCACTTGCACCGCCTTCCATTGGAGGTCAGGGCTGCCACCTTTCTGCCCTTCCCAGACCTATTTCCACAGCATTACAATGCAGGCTGGGGCTGCAGCGCTGCGCTGCTCACCACTCTACTTACACCGCCGCAGAATGGAGGCCTGGCCTACTGCTCCGCGCTGCGCCCCGCTGCACTTGCACGGCCTCACAATGGTGGCCGGAGCTGCTGCGCTGCGCCCCGCTGCACTTGCACCGCCTCCAAATGTAGGACGTGGCCTGCCGCACTGCGCCGCACCTCTCTGGACTTGCAGCGCCTCGCAGTGGAGGGTAGGGCCGCTGTGCTGCGCTGTGCCCCGTTGTACTTGCAGCGCCTCACAGTGGAGGCCCGGGATGCCGTGCTGCGGCACACCCCCCTGTACTTGCACCGCCTCACAATGGAGGCCCGGGATGCCGTGCTGCGGGCACCCCCCTGTACTTGCACCGCCTCACAATGGAGGCAAGGGCCGTGGCGTTGCGCCGCACCCCTTGGAACTTGTGACGCATCACAATGGAGGCAAGGCCTGCGGCGCTACACTGCGTCCCGCTGCACTTGCACCGCCTTCCATTGGAGGTCAGGGCTGCCACCTTCTGCCCTTCCCAGACCTATTTCCACAGCATTACAATGCAGGCTGGGGCTGCAGCGCTGCGCTGCTCACCACTCTACTTACACCGCCGCAGAATGGAGGCCTGGCCTACCGCTCCGCGCTGCGCCCCGCTGCACTTGCACGGCCTCACAATGGTGGCCGGAGCTGCTGCGCTGCGCCCCGCTGCACTTGCACCGCCTCCAAATGTAGGACGTGGCCTGCCGCACTGCGCCGCACCTCTCTGGACTTGCAGCGCCTCACAGTGGAGCCCGGGATGCCGTGCTGCGCTGTGCCCTGTTGTACTTGCAGCGCCTCACAGTGGAGGCCCGGGATGCCGTGCTGCGGCACACCCCCCTGTACTTGCACCGCCTCACAATGGAGGCCCGGGATGCCGTGCTGCGGCGCACCCCCCTGTACTTGCAGCGCCTCACAATGGAGGCAAGGGCCGTGGCGTTGCGCCGCACCCCTTGGAACTTGTGACGCATCACAATGGAGGCAAGGCCTGCGGCGCTACACTGCGTCCCGCTGCACTTGCACCGCCTTCCATTGGAGGTCAGGGCTGCCACCTTCTGCCCTTCCCAGACCTATTTCCACAGCATTACAATGCAGGCTGGGGCTGCAGCGCTGCGCTGCTCACCACTCTACTTACACCGCCGCAGAATGGAGGCCTGGCCTACCGCTCCGCGCTGCGCCCCGCTGCACTTGCACGGCCTCACAATGGTGGCCGGAGCTGCTGCGCTGCGCCCCGCTGCACTTGCACCGCCTCCAAATGTAGGACGTGGCCTGCCGCACTGCGCCGCACCTCTCTGGACTTGCAGCGCCTCGCAGTGGAGGTAGGCCGCTGTGCTGCGCTGTGCCCCGTTGTACTTGCAGCGCCTCACAGTGGAGGCCCGGGATGCCGTGCTGCGGCACACCCCCCTGTACTTGCAGCGCCTCACAATGGAGGCCCGGGATGCCGTGCTGCGGCACACCCCCCCTGTACTTGCACCGCCTCACAATGGAGGCAAGGGCCGTGGCGTTGCGCCGCACCCCTTGGAACTTGTGACGCATCACAATGGAGGCAAGGCCTGCGGCGCTACACTGCGTCCCGCTGCACTTGCACCGCCTTCCAGTGGAGGTCAGGGCTGCCACCTTCTGCCCTTCCCAGACCTATTTCCACAGCATTACAATGCAGGCTGGGGCTGCAGCGCTGCGCTGCTCACCACTCTACTTACACCGCCGCAGAATGGAGGCCTGGCCTACCGCTCCGCGCTGCGCCCCGCTGCACTTGCACGGCCTCACAATGGTGGCCGGAGCTGCTGCGCTGCGCCCCGCTGCACTTGCACCGCCTCCAAATGTAGGACGTGGCCTGCCGCACTGCGCCGCACCTCTCTGGACTTGCAGCGCCTCGCAGTGGAGGGTAGGGCGCTGTGCTGCGCTGTGCCCCGTTGTACTTGCAGCGCCTCACAGTGGAGGCCCGGGATGCCGTGCTGCGGCACACCCCCCTGTACTTGCACCGCCTCACAATGGAGGCAAGGGCCGTGGCGTTGCGCCGCACCCCTTGGAACTTGTGACGCATCACAATGGAGGCAAGGCCTGCGGCGCTACACTGCGTCCCGCTGCACTTGCACCGCCTTCCATTGGAGGTCAGGGCTGCCACCTTCTGCCCTTCCCAGACCTATTTCCACAGCATTACAATGCAGGCTGGGGCTGCAGCGCTGCGCTGCTCACCACTCTACTTACACCGCCGCAGAATGGAGGCCTGGCCTACTGCTCCGCGCTGCGCCCCGCTGCACTTGCACGGCCTCACAATGGTGGCCGGAGCTGCTGCGCTGCGCCCCGCTGCACTTGCACCGCCTCCAAATGTAGGACGTGGCCTGCCGCACTGCGCCGCGCCTCTCTGGACTTGCAGCGCCTCGCAGTGGAGGCCCGGGCCGCTGTGCTGCGCTGTGCCCTGTTGTACTTGCAGCGCCTCACAGTGGAGGCCCGGGATGCCGTGCTGCGGCACACCCCCCTGTACTTGCAGCGCCTCACAATGGAGGCAAGGGCCGTGGCGTTGCGCCGCACCCCTTGGAACTTGTGACGCATCACAATGGAGGCAAGGCCTGCGGCGCTACACTGCGTCCCGCTGCACTTGCACCGCCTTCCATTGGAGGTCAGGGATGCCACCTTCTGCCCTTCCCAGACCTATTTCCACAGCATTACAATGCAGGCTGGGGCTGCAGCGCTGCGCTGCTCACCACTCTACTTACACCGCCGCAGAATGGAGGCCTGGCCTACTGCTCCGCGCTGCGCCCCGCTGCACTTGCACGGCCTCACAATGGTGGCCGGAGCTGCTGCGCTGCGCCCCGCTGCACTTGCACCGCCTCCAAATGTAGGACGTGGCCTGCCGCACTGCGCCGCGACTCTCTGGACTTGCAGCGCCTCGCAGTGGAGGGCAGGGCCGCTGTGCTGCGCTGTGCCCCGTTGTACTTGCAGCGCCTCACAGTGGAGGCCCGGGATGCCGTGCTGCGGCACACCCCCCTGTACTTGCACAGCCTCACAATGGAGGCAAGGGCCGTGGCGTTGCGCCGCACCCCTTGGAACTTGTGACGCATCACAATGGAGGCAAGGCCTGCGGCGCTACACTGCGTCCTGCTGCACTTGCACCGCCTTCCATTGGAGGTCAGGGCTGCCACCTTCTGCCCTTCCCAGACCTATTTCCACAGCATTACAATGCAGGCTGGGGCTGCAGCGCTGCGCTGCTCACCACTCTACTTACACCGCCGCAGAATGGAGGCCTGGCCTACCGCTCCGCGCTGCGCCCCGCTGCACTTGCACGGCCTCACAATGGTGGCCGGAGCTGCTGCGCTGCGCCCCGCTGCACTTGCACCGCCTCCAAATGTAGGACGTGGCCTGCCGCACTGCGCCGCACCTCTCTGGACTTGCAGCGCCTCACAGTGGAGGCCAGGCCGCCGTGCTGCGCTGTGCCCGTTGTACTTGCAGCGCCTCACAGTGGAGGCCCGGGATGCCGTGCTGCGGCACACCCCCCTGTACTTGCAGCGCCTCACAATGGAGGCAAGGGCCGTGGCGTTGCGCCGCACCCCTTGGAACTTGTGACGCATCACAATGGAGGCAAGGCCTGCGGCGCTACACTGCGTCCCGCTGCACTTGCACCGCCTTCCATTGGAGGTCAGGGCTGCCAGGTTCTGCCCTTCCCAGACCTATTTCCACAGCATTACAATGCAGGCTGGGGCTGCAGCGCTGCGCTGCTCACCACTCTACTTACACCGCCGCAGAATGGAGGCCTGGCCTACCGCTCCGTGCTGCGCCCCGCTGCACTTGCACGGCCTCACAATGGTGGCCGGAGCTGCTGCGCTGCGCCCCGCTGCACTTGCACCGCCTCCAAATGTAGGACGTGGCCTGCCGCACTGCGCCGCGCCTCTCTGGACTTGCAGCGCCTCGCAGTGGAGGCCAGGGCCGCTGTGCTGCGCTGTGCCCCGTTGTACTTGCAGCGCCTCACAGTGGAGGCCCGGGATGCCGTGCTGCGGCACACCCCCCTGTACTTGCACCGCCTCACAATGGAGGCCCGGGATGCCGTGCTGCGGTGCACCCCCCTGTACTTGCAGCCGCCTCACAATGGAGGCAAGGGCCGTGGCGTTGCGCCGCACCCCTTGGAACTTGTGACGCATCACAATGGAGGCAAGGCCTGCGGCGCTACACTGCGTCCCGCTGCACTTGCACCGCCTTCCATTGGAGGTCAGGGCTGCCACCTTCTGCCCTTCCCAGACCTATTTCCACAGCATTACAATGCAGGCTGGGGCTGCAGCGCTGCGCTGCTCACCACTCTACTTACACCGCCGCAGAATGGAGGCCTGGCCTACCGCTCCGCGCTGCGCCCCGCTGCACTTGCACGGCCTCACAATGGTGGCCGGAGCTGCTGCGCTGCGCCCCGCTGCACTTGCACCGCCTCCAAATGTAGGACGTGGCCTGCCGCACTGCGCCGCACCTCTCTGGACTTGGAGCGCCTCACAGTGGAGGCCCGGGATGCCATGCTGCGGCAGACAACCCTGTACTTGCACCGCCTCACAATGGAGGCCCGGGATGCCGTGCTGCGGCACACCCCCCTGTACTTGCAGCCGCCTCACAATGGAGGCAAGGGCCGTGGCGTTGCGCCGCACCCCTTGGAACTTGTGACGCATCACAATGGAGGCAAGGCCTGCGGCGCTACACTGCGTCCCGCTGCACTTGCACCGCCTTCCATTGGAGGTCAGGGCTGCCAGGTTCTGCCCTTCCCAGACCTATTTCCACAGCATTACAATGCAGGCTGGGGCTGCAGCGCTGCGCTGCTCACCACTCTACTACTTACACCGCCGCAGAATGGAGGCCTGGCCTACCGCTCCGCGCTGCGCCCCGCTGCACTTGCACGGCCTCACAATGGTGGCCGGAGCTGCTGCGCTGCGCCCCGCTGCACTTGCACCGCCTCCAAATGTAGGACGTGGCCTGCCGCACTGCGCCGCACCTCTCTGGACTTGCACCGCCTCGCAGTGGAGGGTAGGGCCGCTGTGCTGCGCTGTGCCCGTTGTACTTGCAGCGCCTCACAGTGGAGGCCCGGGATGCCGTGCTGCGGCACACCCCCCTGTACTTGCACCGCCTCACAATGGAGGCCCGGGATGCCGTGCTGCGGCGCACCCCCCTGTACTTGCAGCGCCTCACAATGGAGGCAAGGGCCGTGGCGTTGCGCCGCACCCCTTGGAACTTGTGACGCATCACAATGGAGGCAAGGCCTGCGGCGCTACACTGCGTCCCGCTGCACTTGCACCGCCTTCCATGGAGGTCAGGGCTGCCACCTTCTGCCCTTCCCAGACCTATTTCCACAGCATTACAATGCAGGCTGGGGCTGCAGCGCTGCGCTGCTCACCACTCTACTTACACCGCCGCAGAATGGAGGCCTGGCCTACCGCTCCGCTCTGTGCCCCGCTGCACTTGCACGGCCTCACAATGGTGGCCGGAGCTGCTGCGCTGCGCCCCGCTGCACTTGCACCGCCTCCAAATGTAGGACGTGGCCTGCCGCACTGCGCCGCGCCTCTCTGGACTTGCAGCGCCTCGCAGTGGAGGGTAGGGCCGCTGTGCTGCGCTGTGCCCCATTGTACTTGCAGCGCCTCACAGTGGAGGCCCGGATGCCGTGCTGCGGCACACCCCCCTGTACTTGCACCGCCTCACAATGGAGGCCCGGGATGCCGTGCTGCGGCGCACCCCCCTGTACTTGCACCGCCTCACAATGGAGGCAAGGGCCGTGGCGTTGCGCCGCACCCCTTGGAACTTGTGACGCATCACAATGGAGGCAAGGCCTGCGGCGCTACACTGCGTCCCGCTGCACTTGCACCGCCTTCCATTGGAGGTCAGGGCTGCCAGGTTCTGCCCTTCCCAGACCTATTTCCACAGCATTACAATGCAGGCTGGGGCTGCAGCGCTGCGCTGCTCACCACTCTACTTACACCGCCGCAGAATGGAGGCCTGGCCTACCGCTCCGCGCTGCGCCCCGCTGCACTTGCACGGCCTCACAATGGTGGCCGGAGCTGCTGCGCTGCGCCCCGCTGCACTTGCACCGCCTCCAAATGTAGGACGTGGCCTGCCGCACTGCGCCGCACCTCTCTGGACTTGCAGCGCCTCGCAGTGGAGGGTAGGGCCGCTGTGCTGCGCTGTGCCCCGTTGTACTTGCAGCGCCTCACAGTGGAGGCCCGGGATGCCGTGCTGCGGCACACCCCCCTGTACTTGCACCGCCTCACAATGGAGGCACCGGATGCCGTGCTGCGGTCACCCCCCTGTACTTGCACCGCCTCACAATGGAGGCAAGGGCCGTGGCGTTGCGCCGCACCCCTTGGAACTTGTGACGCATCACAATGGAGGCAAGGCCTGCGGCGCTACACTGCGTCCCGCTGCACTTGCAGCGCCTTCCATTGGAGGTCAGGGCTGCCACCTTCTGCCCTTCCCAGACCTATTTCCACAGCATTACAATGCAGGCTGGGGCTGCAGCGCTGCGCTGCTCACCACTCTACTTACACCGCCGCAGAATGGAGGCCTGGCCTACTGCCGCTCGCGCTGCGCCCCGCTGCACTTGCACGGCCTCACAATGGTGGCCGGAGCTGCTGCGCTGCGCCCCGCTGCACTTGCACCGCCTCCAAATGTAGGACGTGGCCTGCCGCACTGCGCCGCACCTCTCTGGACTTGCAGCGCCTCACAGTGGAGGCC